>NC_137867.1:26310749-26553249 GCF_963924005.1 Protomyctophum bolini | reverse complement strand
ACTATTTGTCGCTGTTCCTTTTCTTACTGTGTATCTATGTTAATTATTTGTTTGTATGTCTCTCGCTTGTCGGTCTCTGCCTTCTGATATTCTCTCTCTGTCTGTAAGTAAGTCTGTTAGTACAGTCTGTCTGTCTGTGCATTTTTTTCCTCTCCCATCATTGCACTGGCTTGTCTTGGAGCCTTGACAAGGTGCGTACTCTTGTCATATACACACTTGAAAGTATTGTTAATATAATATATACAATAATATATAAGTATAAATTATAGACGTACTGCTACTATAAGCTATACCTGTTTCTCAGGAAATGCTGTTTTTATCCAGAGTTCTGTCAGTTCCGTGCCCCTGTGTATCACAACGTACCGAGCAGGGCTGAGGGCATACATACTGACCGCAATTATTGATTTACTGGGTTTTCTTCCCACCTGGAGCAACCATGTTTAAAAATGTATGTACTGTACCCGTGGTACTATGAAGTGCTTTAGTGAAAGCATCAACCAACTGTCAGGTGTGATGCTATCTGATGTCTCTGATGGTTCCATTAGGGTCAGCCATGCTAATAATGTATTATGCTCCTCTGGGTACTATACTGTAAGAATCATCCACCAAATCATATCATTGCTCTCGGGCAGAAACCTCGTAGTTCTGTAAACGAGTGCCCTCTTTTATACTTCATCATATGGCAGTGTCACACAAAAGTAGCAGAAATAGACAATCCACAAGGTCACTAGTGCAATGAGTGTGCATTTTTGAAACATTTTGGCATGCTCAAAATAGGGAGGCCACATTGAAAGAGTTTTTTTTTTTTTTTTAACTTAAATTTTTATTGTTTTACAAGACAAGACAGAAAAAACAAACTTACAATACATATAACATCACAGACTGAAAGAGTTTTTGATTGAATAATAACTACAGTGGGTCTATTAGAACACAGGCTAGTGTTTCCATTTCCTGAAAAGTAACGGTTTCAGACATACAGGTTTCTCCCTGACAACGACGATATGTGACATTGCGTAACAGACGTGTGTCATTTCAGAGGGTGCTCACAGGTTGGCATCCTCCTTTTTAACAGATGTGTGTCATTTCAGAGGGTGCTCACGGGTTGGCATCCTCCTTTCTAACAGACGTGTGTCATTTCAGAGGGTGCTCACAGGTTGGCATCCTCCTTTTTAACAGATGTGTGTCATTTCAGAGGGTGCTCACGGGTTGGCATCCTCCTTTCTAACAGATGTGTGTCATTTCAGAGGGTGCTCACAGGTTGGCATCCTGCGGGCACTGAACGAGGCAGGCATCCCTGTTGACATGGTGGGTGGCACCTCCATCGGCTCCTTCATGGGAGCGCTGTATGCCGAGGAGAGAAGCACTAGTCGCATGAAGGTCCGGGCTCGTGAGTGGGCCATGGTGGGTGAATATTATACAAACACACAACAAACCCGCCCCTTTCAAACCTACCTTTCATCAATTAGGGGTTACACAGGACTCGTCTTAACCCATTTAGGATGGGAACCCCTTTTTGGGAACCCATTTGGGTTCTTGTTGCTACAGTAATGTAGCAATGATGATCTACATTCTACAAGGTGACAACATTGCAACATGTTGTGAACCTGTAGCTAAGCTATTTTCGTGGGGACCGCGTGTAACGGATTAGTCGGACATGCGTCCGCAAGTCGCATGCCTGGCCCAAGCCCCCCGCCACCCCCACCCCAGAAACGTGCCTGCACAGTCGAGTATTATCATCTTACTTGAAATGTGATGTGATGACTTCTTACCCCCCCCCCCCCCCTCTATGTTTTCTTTTTCTTTTTCTATGATGCAAGAAAGAGGTATTGTGGCGGCGCGACTCATGTTGCTGCGGCTCGTGCACTAGCACATAGAAATTTCGTTTTTCTGCTGTTCACAGTTGTAAAAATGACAAATAAACCCATCTATCTAAGTCGGACATGTGCTGCTCCCGTGCTTGCGGTTATGGTTAGGTTAGGGTTTGAGGTGGGTTGTCGGACCAATGATTAGTCTGAACTACGTACTGCAACCATTTTCGCTGGTTGCTACTCCTTCCAGTACATCCTGGATTTGAATCTAGCCCGTGTTGCTCCTGAAGTGGGCACAGTATGTTTGCCATGGAGACCACTACCCAGATTGACATATCACTTTCATACCAAAAGACGTGTTGTCTTCATAGACCTGTATACCTTATTATAATATAGCCCATAAGTTGTGTATTAGTTGACATAGATTGTTCTTTCCAACCTCAGGATATGACGTCTATCTTCAAGAAGCTTCTAGACCTGACCTACCCAGTCACCTCCATGTTCTCTGGAGCTTCCTTCAACTCCAGCATCAGCTCTGTCTTCAAGGGGAAACAGATAGAGGTGACACATTCTATGATGACGTTGTACCACTGTTAAAGATGGTGATTTATTTTACACAGAGACACAAGATGACAGATATTCTTTCTCAGTTCAGTTTTAAATCCATTATGACCTTTATCTTGTCATTGTGATTAGACAAGGTTTTTATGCAACAAAAGTATGTGATGTGACTTCACATTGTATGTTAAAAAAAGAAATAATAATAATAAGCAAACATAATACATTAGTTGCTTTACCCACTGACCAAACCCAGTGAAAAATGTTTTACGAAACCTGTTTTCCTTTCTATCTCTAAACAGGACCTGTGGATCCCTTACTTCAACATAACAACGGATATCACAGCCTCCTCCATGAGAGTTCATACCGATGGTCTGTCTGTCTCTTCCAGACGCCCCACACTACTCTTTGATACTATTTGTTACTTATTTTGTAAACATAATGTCCACACAGTGCTGTGTTTGAATGTATAGAGGGTGTGTATACCTGTGAACATCCCACATAGTATTTGTAGGTTTGTTTAACCCATTTAGACCTGAGTTAAAAACATTCACTTTGAAAGAATATATTTTCAAAGATTTGCGCCACATTTTTATGGTTTTTCAAAAATAGCATACCTACTAGCTAAATTATAACGTAATGTTTAAGGTCTGCCTTAGTGTATATTGTCCTGGTCATGTGACATGTCATGGCATAACATCCTGATAATGGCCTACAGGTTCACTGTGGAGGTACGTTCGAAGCAGCATGTCCCTGTCTGGCTACCTGCCTCCTCTCTGTGACCCCAAAGACGGACATCTACTCATGGACGGGGGCTATATCAACAACCTACCTGGTCAGTAATGTCATACAGTAGATAGACAGTAGGGGCTATATCAACAACCTACCTGGTCAGTAATGTCATACAGTAGATAGACAGTAGGTGTATCCTCCTTTTGCAGTTTGACCAACAACAAACTATGTAGGATTTAAGTGGTTCCTTGCGTAAGGGCCAGATTAATTAAAACGTGTCCTGGCCTTCCCCTGACTGTCTCTATAGCGGATGTGGCACGCTCAATGGGTGCCAAGGTTGTGATCGCCATCGACGTGGGCAGCCAGGACGAAACCAACCTCACCAACTACGGAGACTATCTCAGTGGCTGGTGGTTGCTATGGAAACGTTTCAATCCCCTTGCCGAGAGAGTTAAAGTGAGTTTTGCATAATAAACGAAGGCTCTTAATTGTTTTACTTTTGTTGTCTTGTCTTATAACACAATATCTTCATATTCCCCAACACCTAACTGACAGGTGCTGAACATGGCTGAGATCCAGACACGCCTTGCCTATGTTTGCTGTGTTCGGCAGCTGGAGGTGGTCAAGGGTAGTGAGTACTGCGAGTACATCCGGCCACCCATCGACCGCTACGGCACACTGGAGTTTGGCAAGTTTGATGAGATTTCAGTGAGTGTCCCTCTGTTCACTGTGGGGGAAGGTGCATGGTGCCCTCTTAACGCGTCTTTTGATCTCATAATGACTCTTTTAAACTTTTCTTATTTATATACAGTATAAGTTACACAAGCTGCCTGTGGGGTGAAATCATTTTACTCGTTTCTGATGCGGTTTCACTTAACAACCCGATCGCCCAGGACAAAGTTCACCGTCCTTTCAATTAGTAACGCTCAGCGCCCAGGATGAAGATTGATCAAAAAGACGGAGGTTATTAATATCAAAACCGATCGCATCGCTCCACAGTCTGGGAGTGCCTGTTGCGCAACACTCGATGTTGTGCAACAGTGGGACGTCATCGAAAATGTCCCCCCCCTGTTTAGCAGACAAGACGGAAAATCTTAAAACATAATAATAACTCTTGATCTAAATCATAACGTCTAATTCTAAGCAAAGATCATGTGTTAGACGGCCCACCGCGGTCCCGCCGCTAGTCGCGGTAGATTTAATCATACCTCCCGTTATTGTCGATCGCCTCTAGAGTGTTTTGGCTACATCTAGCTGCTACTATTGTAATGGACTCTACACTACCCTCAACTGTTCCTCTATTTATAAACTACAATTAGTACAGAATACAGCCGCTAGAATCCTCACCAATACAAACCGCAGAGCACACATAACACCGGTACTGGCTGAACTACACTGGCTTCCTATCAAATCTAGAATCAATTTTAAAATCCTTTTAACCACCTATAAAGCACTACATGGCCTAGCCCCAGTCTATATTACAGACTTATTGGTGGCAAAACCAAATGTAAGACCCCTCAGGTCCTCTGATAAAGGCCTCCTGAATATTCCGGTGACAAAATTGAAAACTAAGGGGGGCCGGTCCTTTGCAGTGGTTGCTCCCACACTGTGGAACGCCCTACCCCTATCAATTAAAAATGCAGAGTCTGTTGAAGGTTTCAAGTCCAAGTTAAAAACTCATTTATTTAGGTTACATTTTATCTTGTAAACGTTTACTTTTAGTTTGACTATCACTGTTGTCAAGTTATGTTTCTGCTCTTACTCTTTGTTGTGTTTGCTCCTTTGTGCCTGTTTTAACTTGATTGTTTATATTGTTGTTTTTACTGTACAGCACTTTGTAACTTTGTTTTGAAAAGTGCTCTATAAATAAAATGTACTTACTTACTTACTTACAGCCACAGATGGATAAGATCTGGTCCGTCTGTAAAAGTGCTCCGTTGCTATAAATTGCTGGGCGCTATGATTTAATGGATTAAATAACCCCGGGCGTTCAGGGTGTTAAAGTAAAAATACATTTTCAAAACAATTTAAATCGCACCGGAATCAAGTAAAAAGCCTTGATGCTAAACTGATATTTCTGCACGTCTGAGAACAGGAAATGAAGATGTCCATATCCATACAGTCAGCATCCCTGTGAGTCTCCCATCTGTCTGTTCTGGCTTTCTCCCTAATCCTCGCTCATTGTTCCTGCAGGAGGTGGGCTACCAGCATGGGAAGACGCTGTTTGATGTGTGGCAGCGCAGCGGGGTGGTGGGCAAGATGCTAAAGGACAGGCAGCAGGAAGAATTCCAGAAGACTAAAAGCCAAAGGGGCAACGTGAGTCATTTCTGAATGAACAAGAAAGAACATGTTTTTGTGGTAGATCTCTCCTTTCTCTGTTGCCAATCAATTAAATTGATAAGTTCGGTTAACAGTTTTTCATTACTAAATTGATTGTCATTGTGTGTCTTTCAGGTCACTTGTCCAAATGCTTCCTTCACTGATCTTGCAGAAATTGTGTCAAGAATCGAGCCAGTCAAACGTGACGTGGTGAATGGTTAGTGATCATTGAAATAGCTACCTGAAAATATAATTTCCAAAACACTACAAAAGATTGCATCATTCTTTTTTTTTATCAGTCAAGGACTTATCTGATATCTTTTAAAACGTACTTATGTCTTAATCCTCTTTATGGCCATCTTGCAAAAAAAGGGTGGTGCGTGTGTGCGCTTGATCGCTGTGTTTTCAGCTCATCGTTTGTGAATGTCACTTATTTTTCAAATGACGTATACTACTGTATGTAATTTTGAAATACAGCTATTCAAATGATTAATTTGAATAGACACAAGACAGAATACTATGCAGTAAGTAGTACGCACATTTACCCATTCTTGGCTATGACCCCCATTTTCCTTATTCTTGTACTATGTAATTGTATATAACTGTGTTGTCAGTCACTCTGTGTACAAGCATCAACTACAGTATATGCTTCCTGTGTAAATGTAATGTTAACTGCCTGCAGAGGAAGTCTCTGATGAGTACCAGACAGAGTATGAGTACCAGACAGACTATGACGAGGAGATGGCAGAGAGCGCCCTGTCAGACTTGGATATGTCCAACCCATGCACAGAGGGGGAGGAAACCGCTGACACTGCAGAGACTGTAAGTATCAAAGTCAAAGGAAGGGCAATCTGCTTCTGGTATTATTTGGTTATTGGTGCTGACAGTTGTAAAACTGAGAATGACCAATGAGTATAAGGGGAGGAAGAGGCACTGTCGGATATGTTTGATCTGGACAGGGATACACATTTTAAAATGATTGAAATAAAATGATGAAATAAAATCTGTGCATGATCAAATGACATTCAAGTGCAGTGCAATATACAAAATTACAAAAGGCTGTCAACAGTAATCCATAAGCCTCTCGTGCACCGAACATAGCTCACCTATAAACTGACAACAATTTTTGTTGACCCCCCCGAACCCCCCTCCCCCCACCACCTGATACTCTCCTGACTGCTGACTTTACTGTACCTGTTTTTCTCAGGATGATGACATTCAGATCCGCCGGCGACATCGGACAAAGACTGACTCAGACAGCACTGGTCCATGATATCCATCACACCGACTGTCAGACAGGCATGTCTAGACCAGTGGCTCCCAACCTTTTGTGGATCGTGGCCCACTTGAAAATGCGGCCCACCCATTTGTGGGTTGCATGCATTCTCAGAGCGAGTTTATTTTAATGATCAAATATCAGTCGATTGTGTTCCAGCTTGGACCAATGGAACTAACGTAGTAGTATACGATAAGTTCCTATTCGATTTTTTAAATATATATAAATTAATGATATTTTGCCATTACAAGCTTAGGCCCTCATTTATCAATTGAGTGTCAAATCTGCCCCAAATTCGAGTGTAGGTTTCGTAGTACACCCACGTCGCCACGGCATTTATAAAGTGATCGCAAACAGCTGATCCTTCCTTAATTTCGTTCCGACGTTAATAAATGTGACGGCTGAAATCTATCTGGCACGCCCTATGAAATCAAGCCGAAAAAAGTAAATAAAAACGTTTCCCTCTCATACACACACACAGACGCACGCACACGCAACACCTGCATGAATTAAATAGAGCTGTAGGCCTACCCTGTCTGTTTCTCCTCTCGCCTCGCTTGCCTTGCTGCCCGCCTCACCCACCCACACACATGCACGCACATATCGCAACTTAATTGCAAGCAATTGTCACTGTGTGTCACTAGTGTATAGGGTCCATTGGCCCAGTCAGTTTAGAGCTGGCCCAGTTTAACTTCGAGCCTTGTGCATGCAAATTTCTGGTTAGTAAACCACAGCATGCAAGCCACCTTTGTTAATGGTCCCCCAAACCGTTCACACTTCACACCTATCGGCCGGGGATGCACCCCCCCCCCATGCTAATTTGCCCAGTCAATCATTTGATCCACGCTGCGCGCCTGCTGTGTATTGTTACAGTAGTTGTAGCCTATATTAAATGATTAAAGTATTTATTCATTTAATATAGCCTACAACAATATATTAGTGAACAAAAACCTGAACCTGCATGTGAACCATTAATTAAATAACAAATAGGCACACACTGACACACACATGCTGCTGTTTTGCAACATCTCCTCCTGTCCTGTCTGTCTGTCTGTCTCTATCACTGTGGTCCATTCATGACACCGTGAACATGCACGTTTATGACAATCTATTTAGATTACCTCGCTAGTCGCTACAGTGGCTGGGCTGTCAACTGTCAATATGAATGTGCAGCCTAAACCAGCCTCATGCACTGGTACTGGCGGGCTGGCATGTCATGGAAGTTAACTATTCCAGGAGGGGGGGCACCGGCATGCGCTCATGCAAAACACTTTAAATGGCTTAAGCATCTAACTTGCAACATTGTTTTTAATTGCACGATTTTAATTGCTTGCACACTTGGAAATATCCTACCAATTTCATATGACGTGCCTTTACAAAATATATTTTTTCACATGTATTATTAGTTTTATACATTTTAGATGCCTGTGACAGCATGTCAGCAGTTCAGACAATGCTGCTCCGCTTGTGTACGACAGAAAAACAGCCGGGGACAAAGCCTACGACAGCTCCCGAACGTGATTTTTGTCCTGGCTCACGTTCAAGTTCAAGGTTTTGCGGAAATGATAAATGCCGGAAATTGCGGGAATTCCAGCGTGCAACCATATTTTGGCGTACGCCGCTTTGATAAATGAGGGCCTTAGTTTTTTTGCAATTCTTTGAGGGCACACTTGCAATGAACTGACGAGTCACGGCCCACCAGTAGGCCCCGGCCCACAGGTTGGGAATCGCTGGTCTACACTTTTCAATGCAATATGTCCGTTACTGTTGGTGACTGAACTTTGGCGTTGCACTACTACGTTTACAAGCCATACATTTTTTACTCTTCTACCTATAGTAACATAGGTGTACTCTTACTTAGTAACACATCATGTCTGTAGCCTTTTTAATGTTGAGCAATATACTGTAAAACGATCCGTAGCAACTTGATCAATGCCGTTTTATGTCATTAATATCGGATAATCAGAGCTATAATTTCTATTGTTATACTATGAGTAGTGTAAGGCATTATACTTAACACTGCTTACTGTACAGTACCTTGTATAGCAATGTACATGGAGTTATTCTCATGCAAGCCATTCAATGCAAATGTCTGCTGTGGTACCTTGTGACCATGCTGGTCAAAGAACGGCTCCTAATGTACTAATTGTTGATTGATTAGTAGTTGTTGGGAAATTGTTAGTAAGTTATTCATTTTAGAGTTTGAGTCATGCACATTCAATGTACTGTAGCTGTTATGGGAATAAGCAGTAATTTGCTTGACCTGTCTGTGTATGTTTAGTAATGTTGTTAGTGTACTGTAGACTATTGCAGAATGTAAAAAAAGCAACAAACAAAACAACAAAAACAACAACATAGTTTGCCTTTAAAAAGTGAACAATTTCTTAAATGGTTGCCTATGATGTGATACTACCAAAAGTATTATTATTATAATTTAATTTTTTGTATTTAATTTTTTGTTTTGTTATCATGTTCTTTATATTTACCACTTAAACGCCAGCATCCGTATTCTGGGAAAAACCACCACAGTGAAGAGCAGATTGTGTTGTGGACTCTGCTCTCTGTGGACTCTGACGTATGGGTGGTTAACTAGTGGTTAACTCTGCTCTCTGTGGACTCTGACGTATGGGTGGTTAACTAATGGTTAACTCTGCTCTCTGTGGACTCTGACGTATGGGTGTTTAACTAGTGGTTAACTAGTGGTTAACTCTGCTCTCTGTGGACTCTGACGTATGGGTGGTTAACTAGTGGTTAACTCTGCTCTCTGTGGACTCTGACGTATGGGTGGTTAACTAGTGCAATGCCCATTCAGGGCGTGGCCACTGAGAAAAGCTCATCCAATCAACTCAATGTGAACCAGAAAAAGCTCCTCGGAGCACAGGTCTCCGCCAGGTCACGTACGTTATTGTGGGCCAGCAATGTTGGTTTCGGCCATGCCTTTGGGCCTGGCGGAGACAATGAATAGTTCTCGAGATATGCAAAAGAAGTTATGCACATTTCTGCATAATCTGCTGGTGGTGTACGCAGATTTCTAGGGAGACTGTATTCCGGCGACAAAAGTCGTGAAGAGATTATACAGGGACAATTATAAATGTGATACGCCTTGCTGCTCTTGCACTTCGCGTACTAGAGGGTTTTCTGAGATGAATAAAATGTCATTGCAACATTAATGTTCATGCGTTTTATATTGGTTTTCTGGGTATTGCTGTCTCCCTGGAATTCATCAGTCATGTGCTGGTCCAGTGGAAAGAGTGCTAAAGTACGTATGCCAGTCGGATAGCTCAATATCCATATGTATACTCTTGACTTTTGGGCACAGTTCAAACACAGCTTTTTGGCTGTCATTTAGAATTCCCACCACTATATCTTTCCTCAAAGCGCTGCACTGAACCAACGTTAATATACAGTAACTGCACAAAGAAGTTTTGCCCACTCCTTTGCTGACCCTTACCCAGCAAGCAAAGTCAGGACCTGGACGAATTAGTGACGTCTCTTTTGTGGCCAGATCAAGTCAAACCAAGACTAGTCCGATCTGGCCCAGAATATCACCTGATTTCAACCAACATGAATTCTGCCCACTAAGACGGACATCCCTGAATGAATCAGTGAGAGTCCGATCGAGGTCAGATCAATGAAGTTATTATCATAACTAGTCAGATCTGACCCAGAATAAGCTATATTATTTCAACTGGTGAAGACGTCCTGGAAATGATGTAAAGATCATCCCCATATACCTGTCCATGATGTAAAGATCATCCCCATATACCTGTCCATGGTCCAACAGCAAGTACAGTATCCCAGGCCCAGATACCTGAGCCTGGTATCGCGTTAGAAAGGAACTATTGTGTTGCATGTAGAGCTGTATTCCACAACAGAATTCCTACACAACAAAAGTCCCTCACCAAAATCAAGGCATTCACAGACAACAGTGATTCAGACATTTTACCTTGGGGTGACAAGACAGCCTGGGATAGAGAAAAACACCCCCGCTAACACATTAATGTTCTGATGGCACAGTGGACAGCCTTCAGGGCCTGCAGCCTCCGTGCATGTCGGCCCCTGTGATATACAGTATATTGGAATAGCCTCCTCAGGATGACTGGGTTGGGGATGTTTAATCCAAACCGAGTGAAAAGGGTATTCATCTCACCAGGAAGGGAGGTAGAGGGGCTAGCTGGTTTTCTCTCTGGAGTCTGTTATTGTCTGTAACCCCGCCACATACTCGTTACTGTTAAACTGATCTACTCTATTCTTGTACTCCCTCTTGGCCTTGCCACGTGGAGTGCTGCACAAATGTCACCATGCTGGTGTATGTTCAAAGTGACTTTGAACATCATAAGCACTTCATGAAACAGAACAGGGTTATTTTGTCTGTTCTGCTTTCATTCACTGTAGCAGCTGTTACTGTTTTGCTATGAATTTCTTTGTTTCTTCAATTTAGTTATATCTCGATATTTATACAGATGTGTATAAATATATATTTCCCCCTGTGTTCAACTGAAAATGAATTGGTTCAGAACACTAACAGTTGGTTCTGAATACTGAACTGAAACCAACAACTGCAATGGTAACCAAAGTGGGCGTGTCACTATTCTACAGGTTGGAAGCTGCAAGTGGTATAAACAATGGTAAAAGCCACAGGCTCTAGGGATGACTATGTGGGTCAGTCAGTCTGTCTGCTAGGCCACTTTGGTCCCAAACAATATCACACAAACTACTGGCTGCCATGCGATTGCTGTGCACCTTCGTACTCCCCAAACGATGTTCCCTACTGATTTTGGGGACCCAATGGCCTTTCCCATAGTGCCACAATTAGGCCCACATTTTTAACACAAGACATTTCAGACAAGACACAAGAAAGAATAAGGTCAATTCAAATTTCAGACAAGACAAGAAAGAATAACGTCGCGGATACAAGCGGCCAAAATGAGTTTTCTCCCTTAGAGATCTAGAAGTTCAGTCACGCGTGGAGCTGTTGCCCCCGCGACCCAACTACGGATATGTGGTTGAAGACGGATGGATAGACAGTTGGTCACAAGACATCTCAATATGTAATAGGTACAGTAGATGGGGTGACATCTCAATATGTAATAGGTACAGTAGATGGGGGGACATCTCAATATGTAATAGGTACAGTAGATGGTGTGGGGACATCTCAATATGTAATAGGTACAGTAGATGGTGTGGGGACATCTCAATATGTAATAGGTACAGTAGATGGGGTGACATCTCAATATGTAATAGGTACAGTAGATGGGGTGACATCTCAATATGTAATAGGTACAGTAGATGGGGTGACATCTCAATATGTAATAGGTACAGTAGATGGGGTGACATCTCAATATGTAATAGGTACAGTAGATGGTGTGGGGACATCTCAATATGTAATAGGTACAGTAGATGGGGTGACATCTCAATATGTAATAGGTACAGTAGATGGGGTGACATCTCAATATGTAATAGGTACAGTAGATGGGGTGGGGACATCTCAATATGTAATAGGTACAGTAGATGGGGTGACATCTCAATATGTAATAGGTACAGTAGATGGGGTGGGGACATCTCAATATGTAATAGGTACAGTAGATGGGGGGACATCTCAATATGTAATAGGTACAGTAGATGGGGTGACATCTCAATATGTAATAGGTACAGTAGATGGGGTGACATCTCAATATGTAATAGGTACAGTAGATGGGGTGACATCTCAATATGTAATAGGTACAGTAGATGGGGTGCCATCTCAATATGTAATAGGTACAGTAGATGGGGTGGGGACATCTCAATATGTAATAGGTACAGTAGATGGGGTCGGGTGCCCACTGGCCTAGTCGTCCACTGGCATGCCACATAAGCTCTGGCCTGACAGCACGTCGCGTGTTTGAGTCGCGTTCATGATGACCTAGGCTTTGCTGTATGTCTCCCCCATATCTCTCTCCCTCTTTACTGTCAATCTTTACTTCAAAAACAAATGTAGGAACATTGTCATGAGACTTACTGTATTCATGCTCTGTGGAAGATTAATCTATTTTGACAGAATGTCATCAGTCATCAGATTCCAGCAGGAACCCTACTGATTTTGTGGCCTCATTACCAGTTTGGTGTAAGAAGCAGCTGTAGACTGTTAGTGGGGCTTGTAGACTTTTAGAGTCCTATTTGGGGGAAGATGGATTGGCGTGTGGTGTGCAGCAGATGGGCAAATTGACAATTTCAGGGACAAAGTATTGTTTTCTTCCTTGCCTGTGCTGTGTATTTTGGGTAGATTGCGGACTATTCAGTCAAGTGGCATATTCAGAATACTTTATTGTACATCACATAGTAAAGTGATAGAACATTTTCTTAGGTTAGGGGCTTCCAGACAAGAACACTTGTGAAAGAGTAATAAGTAGGAGCAGGTGTGCAGGCCAGCATTAAATTATACATACACAAATACATACTGTACATACATACATAGGCCTACATACGTGTACACAACTACACACACACACACACACACACACACACACAGTGTCACACGCACACACAAACACATATGGACATAATGTACTGTATAGTTAGTTTTTGTTTCTGGTGTAATGATCCATAGTTTCCTTTCGTGGCTGTTTACATTCGATGGTCGCCGGTCCTCTCGAACAATTTAACGTCATAACATATTATAGATTATGTACATACACAGTCATACAGTACACGTACACTCAATGCTGCTAAGAAATGATCTGCTGCTGCGACACATGTTTTGTTTTTCTGCTATATTAAGTGCAATAAGGGTTTGTTGTGCAATAACAGCTAAAATTACATGTTTGTGCATTAGTGCTACAGGGGTTGTGCAATAACAGGAAGTCATGTGTGTTTTGTTTTAGCTTTATGTTGTTTTGTGATATGATGCACTGATTGGTTGGCACTTTTCATTTCGTTGTACACGTTGCAATGACAAATAAAGATCTATCGACATGATAATCTATGTGTCATTGTCGAATTAAATAGATTTTGTGAGTTATCTTAGCAGAGGTAGCCTACTGAAGCGGCAGCCTATTGGGACTAACTGAAAGGTGTGTGAAGTGTCCTTGATAATGATAACTGCTTGTTTTCTTTTTTCTTGCTTTTCTCGGCTTGAAGTTGTACCAGGATGCAATGTTGAATGTGAAGACTGAGTCCATGAATGTCCTCCCTTCAGCCTCCTCAGGGGGAATGTGCCCGTCTGCATGTTGTGTGAAGGACAGGTGGTGGTTGATCTCAGTGCCCAGGTATGTAGGCCTTCACCTTGTTCCACCATCTGCCCCTTCAGCCTGAGTGGTCCAGAGAGCAGCTGTGACTGAGGTGTCTGTCAATTGCCCGGTTCCCCCACAGAACAGCTCCTTGGTATCAGTTCAAGGGAGCTTCCCTTGAGCCAGAGAACCATGAACTCCGCATTTGGACAGGGAGCTGTCGTCTGTCAGCGGGAGTCACTATAGACTATAGAGCCATGTCATCAGCATATTGAAAAGGTGAGTCTGTTTTTGCTGGTGATTTTGTTTGTGTACTGTACAGTATTGGAGAAGAGGACGGTGACATCATATGACACCGTCATCGTGGCCTGTGGGACTCTTGTTTAGAGCATTAACCTTTTCACAAAACCTTTTTTGTTTTAACCAAATAAAATATATACTACCTTTCAAACTAGGTTAGTGGATGTAAAACTACAGTGAACACCCATAGATTTGGAGAGGATGGAGGTGAGTGCCACAGGTCTGAAATCCCCTTTTGGGAATGGGGCTGCGTTTTAGGGTATTTTGGACACTATTCAATTTAAGTCAGCCCACCTTGTCACGTGGTTCGCTCATAATTCCAACATCCGGTCCGACTATTAGGTTTGTGTGAGGTTAGGGTTAGAGTTATAGTTATAATGAAATCTCTCAAGAACAGATTCCGAGCTACGCTACTGAATCTGTCGGCAGGGGCATGCAGAACGTGCATACAGTTACAGTATATTGTTGTTGTTGTGGGAATGAAAACATAGGCGCCTCACTGGAATAGGAGGGCCGAAGGCGGAGCAAACGGGCAACATCCTGCTATCCACATTCTGTTTCGCCGTTCCAGAGGCAAATTCAAAGGAAAACAGGATGCCGTTTTTTTGCAGATGGGTTCCCAGATTGGTTATAATTGGGCCAGTTGCAGGTACTCCACCCTTCCCCAGTCCATAAAATACCAAACTTTTGCCATGCTATATGGCATTGACTGTGCTTCATTGCGTTTTGGCAGGTTTCCATAAAATTTGGCCCTTTGTACTGTTTTTGTCTGTATGCCATGTGAGACAGGTCTTGATAGTGAATCATGGCAGAATGCCAAAGCCATCAACAGTTGTTTTTGTGGAAGACTCGCTTCAAGATCTTAAGCAACAGAACTGTACCCACTGAAGGAGAGACACCTCCTATACAGGAAGGTCAAGGGCACACTGGCTGAGTACAGTGGAGTAGGGGGTTGATAATGTGCCACTGCTGATATGTGTCACTGTGTTTTTGTCCCTGCTTCCTTGTTACCCAGTGTTTCAGTGTCATTGCTTTGCTTTGTTTGGGTATTTAAACCCTGATGTTTTTCTTTCAGTTATCCTTGGCAGTGTACCATGTATGTACAACTTGTGTCTCTTAGGCCTCACTCACACATAAGACACACGCAAGACACACTTGTGCAAGAACACAAGTGTGTCTTGCATGTGTCCAGTGAGGCAAACTAGTGTTTGACATTACTAATTTGAAGGTACTTTGTGACGGTGTGACTTTAGCTTACCTTTGACCAAACTGTGGTTTATTTTTTGGCTTTTTGTGATATCTTCTAGGACGTTTTGACTTTTTTGCTGTTCAGTTTTTGTGTTAAATAAATTAGGATTTCCCCTGCATCTACACCCCTTTTTGTATTTTGAGGATTCCCAATACTCGCATAAATAGAAGAAAGTTTATGGTAAATAGAAGTGGTAGTCATATGGATATACAGTACCCAGTCACCTGAGTTTACTTGGTAAATGCAAATATTATCTAATTTTATATTTGTATGTTTTGTGTTCATCCAGGTGTGCTCCTTTTTGGAGAAGACCACCATGATGGCACCAACAAGGGCAGGCCAGATTATGACAGTTCCTCTGATCGTAAGTGAGCAAACAAATGTGTCACTTGATTAGCTAATGTTTGTGACCAAGCAAGATGACATCAAGAAAGAAGTCTAAATAAAACAGTACATGATTCAGTATTTCACCCACTTTTCTCCCCATTTAAGGGCCTATCTCGGCCCTGTCCCCCTTGAACCTACGACCTTTGCTGTGGTGGGCATGCGCCACCCAAGCACTCTATCTCTTGATGAGATTATATAAGGTTACCCGCAAGTCCTGCAGAGATGCCCAGTACACAAAGGGAACAGAATAAAGATGAGAAAGATCAGAACCAGATATAAATGGTAATGCAGTGTTTAGTAGCAAATCTGCACTATAGGGAATTGGCTGCTTGTGTACATGTCCTAGTGTGGTGACAATCTTTGGGATCTATGGAATCCACACTTGATATCCCTTTCTCTGGTCATTCATTTTATTGACAGTGGGGATATTTTATCCGGTGTGACTGAATTAAGTTAATTATGCATTTCCTTTTTGGAAATTTTGACTGATAATGTTTGATATTTTAGTTTGATAATATCACAATTTAAATTACCGGTAGAAATGTATGTTAAACACATTAACTCTGGCGTCCCTGCTTTTGACAAATGTTCTCTTACCTCTCCCAAACAATTCTCTCCTGCACGGTTTAGCAGCTTGTAACTTTAGCAGCTTTCACTGGCACATTGATATATCTTTATGGGCTGAATTATCTTTATATTAGAGATGAAATAATTTGAGTATCCTCTATTTAGTTCCAAATAGTGTTTGTAAACTGGCTCCATATAAAGAAATATATGCACATGCAATGCATAATATAACCCCTATAATGTAAAACTGTTGTCTTCAGAACTACAGTAAGTGCAACTCTTATGCTGAACCATTGGGTGGGAGCATTGTGCACACCATTGTGTGTGTGTGTGTGTGTGTGTGTGTGTGTGTGTGTGTGTGTGTGTGTGTGTGTGTGTGTGTGTGTGTGTGTGTGTGTGTGTGTGTGTGTGTGTGTGTGTGTGTGTGTGTGTGTGTGTGTGTGTGTGTGTGTGAGAGTGATATCTATAGATATCTGTTCACATATTGGTAGTGCTTGCCAATTGAAAAACAATTGTTTGCCTTGATTGATACTTCTTGCAGTGTGCAGCCACGTGATGGGGTGATCTGGGTCATAAGGCTGATCAATATTGAATTAGCTTCTTCAGAAGAGATCCTTCGTAATACACATTGAAACTTATTTCCCAAGACAATTCCATTTGGGACAAAATATTAGAATTCTTTACATTCTATTCAAAAATAAACTTCAACCCAACTACTGTTGTTTTCACAGTCTGTGTGGAACAAATGGAGCCAGTGACAATTTCTGGATAAAGAGATTAGGAAGGGAAATAATCTGTTTGGCAGTGGTGCACGTTGGAGATGAAAGATACAGTGCACTGTGCTGGCAACACCTCTATCCCATACCCAGCATCCCATGAGGCATTATTGATTGAAATGGTTTCCGTGGACACGCCCCCTACATTTGTCATTCTCTGCCCTTTCCTCTGGCCTTCCACCTGCATCTTCTCACCAATCCACCTCCTACACTGTATCAGTTGTGGAAAGTAACTAAGTACATTTACTTACTTACTGTACTTTTACTTCTACTCCACTATATCTTAGAAGCAAATATTGTACTTTTACTTCACTACAATTATTTTAAAACCTTAGTTACTTTGTAGATTTTTATTTTTATTAGAAAACACACAGCCCTATATCAATTTCAGCAATTTGAAAAAAGCACATCTACAAGCTTGTAGATGGCTATATGTTCAAAATATTTTTTTTGTTTTTTAACACATTTTTAACTTGTGAAATGGGATGTTCTGCAAAAGAGTATTTTTACTTTTAGTACATTTTAATGCCGGTACTTTTGTACGTTTACTGAAGTATATTTTTAATACGGAACTTATACTTGTAACAGTACATCTACATTGCAGTATTGATAAAACATTTGAGTACTTTTTCCACCATCTACAGTTCTACACTGTATCCTAGTTTCTGAGCCCCATCCATTTTGAACAGAAGACAAAGCATGTCATGCAGGTAAGTAGATCTAGCACAGATCTAGTCACAGATCCCTCAGGCTCAGCAGCACCCTGTCACCGTATGTGCTGCCACACGGCCAGTTGGCCCATTGAGCAGAGACCTGTGGAGCCATGGCACGTTCCGCACACCCCCACGGCCTCACCGTCACCCCCACGGCCTCACCGCCACCGGGGAAGACAATCAATGGCCTGCGTACGCGGCAAGGAGGAGAGAAAGAAAAGCGACTCAATTGATTATCGGATCGACTGAGGTCACGCCTTTAATTCAGTTGTCACTGGAGGAAATTGCGGGACAGCTTTAGTAGATAAACATTCTGTAATGATCCCTGTCCCCTATTTCATGGTCCTCATACTCGCTGTAAATTAGATTTGGACGTGCGTCATTGGCCATGTGGCATGCAGTGCACGTCACGTGTACGCCACATGGACAATGAGGTCATCAGAGCATCACA
The DNA here is from genome assembly GCF_963924005.1 of Protomyctophum bolini. Taxonomy (NCBI): domain Eukaryota; kingdom Metazoa; phylum Chordata; class Actinopteri; order Myctophiformes; family Myctophidae; genus Protomyctophum; species Protomyctophum bolini. The sequence continues at coordinate 26,534,908 of NC_137867.1, read as the reverse complement.
CCTCGCCACTTCCTCTGTTGTGTTTTGGTCAAGGAAGTATTATTGTTGGCATACCATGCAGGCTGTTTGGGGGACTAAAGCTGTGTACTATTCTATTAGTGTAACATACCATGCAGGCTGTTTGGGGGACTAAAGCTGTGTACTATTGTATTAGTGTAACATACCATGCAGGCTGTTTGGGGACTAAAGCTGTGTACTATTGTATTAGTGTAACATACCATGCAGGCTGTTTGGGGACTAAAGCTGTGTTTGTATTAGTGTAACATACCATCTAGGCTGTTTGGGGACTAAAGCTGTGTAGTAAAGTATTAGTGTAACATACCATGCAGGCTGTTTGGGGACTAAAGCTGTGTACTATTGTATTAGTGTAACATACCATGCAGGCTGTTTGGGGGACTAAAGCTGTGTACTATTGTATTAGTGTAACATACCATGCAGGCTGTTTGGGGACTAAAGCTGTGTACTATTGTATTAGTGTAACATACCATGCAGGCTGTTTGGGGACTAAAGCTGTGTACTATTGTATTAGTGTAACATACCATGCAGGCTGTTTGGGGACTAAAGCTGTGTACTATTGTATTAGTGTAACATACCATGCAGGCTGTTTGGGGGACTAAAGCTGTGTACTATTGTATTAGTGTAACATACCATGCAGGCTGTTTGGGGACTAAAGCTGTTTACTATTGTATTAGTGTAACATACCATGCAGGCTGTTTGGGGACTAAAGCTGTGTAGCCTACTATTGTATTAGTGTAACATACCATGCAGGCTGTTTGGGGACTAAAGCTGTGTACTATTGTATTAGTGTAACATACCATGCAGGCTGTTTGGGGACTAAAGCTGTGTAGTAAAGTATTAGTGTAACATACCATGCGGGCTGTTTGGGGGACATTTGGTGTGAGCTATCGTTGATCACTTTTTGCTCTGTGTTGTGTAGATAATTGCGTTCATGATTTTTGCCATTCTTTGTAAAATGGGCCCCGCCCACAAATTGTGGATAGCAGTTAATACATTATTTTATTGTACAACCTACAGTACAAAACTTGTAGGCCAAAACATAAAGTGGCCTGGTATAGCGCCACCATGATTCCAATTTGAACATTTTGGGCGGAGGTTCTTCTTTGGCCTACTGGGCGAGTGCATGCAAAGTTTGATGCAGATCGTTCCAGCAGTGTCCAAGATCAGTGCACACACGATGCGAGAGTGCGGTCTATACACCAGCTCTGGACTCCTGAATCGCTGCCCTCCAGACTCTTCTATCTAACATCAGGGTCTTGAGCTCTACAGTGTTGTTAGCTAAGCTGTCACGCCGCAGTGCATCTATGTGCAGTGCGCACACAAACACAGACACGCGTGAAAATAATTGTCTTTGACCCCGGCCTGGCAAAGACATTTACAAAAAGTTAAGAAGAGGACTCAGAAGGTTGCCTCTATATGTATTGTATACTATTCTAGAATAGCAGTCCCTAATGTCGCCTCTTATGGAATTATCTCCTTTTCAATACCTTGTAATCCTGCAGGGGATTCAGCTTAGCCCACCTACTGCTCAGATAGTTATGATGAGGACAGTAGTTAGCAGGGGCCGGTTGTTTTCTCAGAGACACTCCGACACATCGACCAAGGCCTGGAAGCGAAGCGGTGACCACCTCATTACCCACTAAGCTGCCGCCATGCCCCCATGCCACATTGGCACAGGTCCTCTAACTAATCTAGTCATCTGATGGTACAGGTCTGATGGTACAGGTCCTCTAACTACTGATGGTACAGGTCCTCTAACTACTCAGGTCATTTCCTCCTCTTTCCACAGTCGCTTTCTTGTTTCAACTATGGCGTTTCTGTCCGGTACTCATTCACATCTTAAGTGATGCGTGTAATACATGTTGATCTGGTCGTCACACATGACATCTGATCAGCAGTGGATAGATGGAAGAGACAGATGTTGTCACTGACTGTGTGTGTGTGTGTGTGTGTGTGTGGGGGGGGGTACAGGCCACTCTCTTGGATGACTTTCTCAGTTACACCGACACCTCTTTCCCCTGATGAAGCCTGTGAAGTACAGTACATCAGTGCAGTACATCTAAATCAACTGGCACGGTACTGGGACTGGAAGTTTGTGTTGACTATGAAGTCATGGTCCTCATATCGTTGCTTGTCGGGCAGAAACCTTATTCCATATATATATATATATATATATATATATAAATATATATACTGTATAAATAACCCTGATGACCTTGGGATACATCACTGAGGATACGTCCCAGGTGCATCCATGCGATGTATATTTGTTTTAGTTATTCTATTTATAGTGACTCATAGAAATAGACTATGTGACAACCAGGAATAGTCATGTGACCACCGGAATGTAGACGGCACCCGGGAGCAGTATGGGTTGGCGCCCAGCCTGTGTCTTCCGTGAGGAAAAAGCCAAACAAACCCACGGTGAGGCCTTTAGGAGGGCCATTCAAGCCGCAAGTGGAGCCTGCGGCACCACCACTTTCACTTTTTTTAAGTGAAAGTCTGTCTGTGGGTTTTATAAATATTGAGCCAGTGAGAAGTATTAAAAAAGATTGTGATTATAAGTGTCCATGGACTCCATGATGTCATGGACACTGGGCTCACTTGACACTTCCTTCCTGGACTATAATTCCTATAATGCTTTGGTGCACTGCTCCTCCTTGTGGATTGGGAGAGGGCTGTTTTACATGTAGTCCAAGGACTGTCTAAAGAGGACGAGATGCCAAGACAACATGGCGTCGTACGGGCAACGCCATGTTGCTCCATGGTGCTCCATGGAAGGAAAGAAACATGCACAGTTGAGACCAAGGAAGCTAAACACGGAAGTGTTGGCTGCATATATCCCATTGCACATGTTTCTTTCCTTCCATGTTTCTTTCCTTCCTTCCATGGAGCACCATGGAGCAACATGTTGTCTTCGCGTCTCGTCCTCTTTAGACAGTCCTTGATGTAGTCCAGGAAGTAAGTGAGCCCAGTGTCCATGACAAAATATCAAAAAACCTGCACACATACAACCCCCAGGAAAGTGTTTCTTGTCTCCCAAACATCATTAAAATAAGATCTGGCACACTGGCTTAGCAGATCATACTGACGTCAATGCATGTCATTGCCTATGCACAGTTTTGGTCATGGTTGACTTGTCAGTAATGTCAAGTATCCCTCAAGTCGTAATCATGGGGCTAAACTTAGACTTAAATTAGTCCAAAGCATTTAAATCAAGCTTTGAGTTTTTTTTGTGAATCCATCCTGCTTAATTATACTTGAGGTTTTGAAGCTTGTCAAGTTGTCAGAACACGTAAAAGGTTGGTGCTTGCCTTGAGTGCTTACAGTTATAGGTAATTACACACACCTGGCCCAGGACCTCCTGTCCCCATAGACAATGTGATGACGACAATAATTAAAACTTAGTGACAAGACATGAGTCACTGACAAGACTGGAATGAGAAGCAGCCAAGCATTGACACACAGATGTGATATCTGATGGTGTTTCGGTACAAGCATGAAAAGGAGAAGCGAAATGTTTGAAAGTCACTCTAAACTTTAGAGGAAGATGAAAGCATGCATCAGGCCTTTGCTTTAGACTAGTGTAAAGCAAAGGCCTGATGCATCCTTTCATCTTCCTCTTGTCCTTGGCTGTATAAAAGCATGGGTCGCTCCGTGGCTGTATATTTCCCTTGTAAAGGCAACTTTTCCTAATAAAACCATGTGGCCAACGACAACGGTTTTAGAGGCAGGCTTAGCTTGCAAACATGAGCAAGCCTTTGCTTTCACTTAACATTGTCAACACTCTTTATAATATTATGAGGTTATTTTGTTTGTTATTTTGTCATTGCTCTTGTTGAATTACATATCTTACACAAAGCAATATGTTGACACACATCAAGCAAGGCTATGTTTTGATAGCCTAAAGAACATTTCCCTTCAGATCGCGTAGATTTATTGCAATAAAATAATGTATGATTATTTTATAATCTTTAGTTATTTTATTGGTGGTTTAAAGTTAAGGGTTAAATACAAATTAATATTGTGCTTTTTCATAAGCTGATTTTCATCCTTTCATGTCAAATTCATTTTGACTCTTAATTTCTAATACGCATAAATCATAACTCCAAATGTATGATTCATAATTTCATCATTATTAATAATACCACCGATATTACATTTCTACCCCTTAGACTATACAGAGTGATGAACTACTAGACAGAATAGAAGACAGCAATGATCTTGTTGGGGTTTGCTGGTATTGTTACGTTTCTAGGAGAATGTGTGGGGCTGTGATTCAGATGTGCAGATTTACATAGAAATGGTCCCACCACTTTGCAGTCCCAGGGATCGCTCAGCCCAGTTATTGCATGGTTGGCACAATGCAGATTCACAACAATATGCAGAGGATGCTTATGAAACTATTTTTTATTCTAACATATTATCTGTGGTGTGTCCACATGTATGGCCCCTTGAAGAGCTGTGATGTAGGTTGTTTTTCATGAATATTCTGTGTTTTAATTACAGGAGATTTATGGTTAATTAATGTGCCAGAGAGTTAATTAGGACCAAAGAGGCAGCGTGCAGATTCTGTCTGAAGTCATTGGTGACCCAAATGATTTCACTTAAAAACATTTTTAGGTTTTACCTTAAAAATAAGTTAATCAATTTGACAGAAACAATAAACTTAGCTGGTTTTCGCTATAAAGAATGACCTAAAGGTTTTGGCCCAATTTTGTTTTGTTATCAAATGTTTTTTTATTTAAGACCAATTTCCACTTTTATAACTTGACCTGATATTGGCATACACCGAGGCAATGGGAGGTAACGACCTTCTGCTGAGCAAAGTTGTTTCTGAGCCACAGCAATGGCATGCAGTTCCAGGAAGTGGCTCTGTCTGTCTGTCTGTCTGTCTGTCTGTCTGTCTGTCTGTCTGTCTGTCTGTCTGTCTGTCTGTGTTTGTTTTCTGTTATGGACGCCCCATTAAAGAATTTGCACAACGGTCAGCACTTCACATTACATAGGTCTGTCCTTTTTTACTCCATAGTTTATTACTAAATAGGAATAGAGATGCTGTCCCACTGTGTATCCATCTGTCACTTCTCTTTCAATGTCTGTCTGTCTTACTCCCTCTGTCAGCTTTCTCTCATTTTCTCTCTCAGGATGTGAATCATTTATTCAGCATACACAGAAGCTGTACTGTACACACACACACACACACACACACACACACACACACACACACACACACACACACACACACACACACACACACACATACACACACACACACACACACACACACACACACACACACACACACACGACACACATACATACACACACACGCACACGCACACACACTATCCATCCTTATCGGGCCCCAGGCTATACCTGCAGCTCTGACTCTGAGTTCTGACTCTCTCTTCCTCCATGTGCTCATTTTGTGTGATGACACACACACTGTGCCCAGACAGGTTGGCCACCCATTGTCCCCATGTCCCCTACATTGAGAATGGGGATGTATGAGTGGATCTCCATCAATTCACTATAACAGAGCAATCAGTCAGACCTGTGCGTGCGTGCGAGAGAGCTCCAGCGCGGATAGGGGGCGGAAGCAGGCCAGGCGGAGAGCCTATGTGCGTCAGCACGCGTCAAGCCCTCTAAAAACAGCATCATGAACACGTGAAGGCGCTCATGACCAGCCCAGCCCACTGTATATGACACCCACCCTATTCCTCACTGGCACCAACACTGCTCCACTGTGAGCATCACTTAAGCCTGAGTTGACTTACAGTAGTAAGTGTTGCACACACATACATAAGAAGGTGTCGCATATGTTTCCGGTTCAAACCTGTACAGCACTATTTTCCGGGTTGAAAGTGGTTAAATTAAATATTGGACTACTATAAAAGAAAAAATCTGTCTCCACCAGGCCGAAGGCGTGGCCGAGACGCGTGTGTCCACCATTCTGTCTTTGAACAGCTAATCTCCGACACCGTTGGGCCCTGAATATTCCATCCTTATTGATTGGCTAAAATTGGCTTTCAAAGTTTGCAGGAGTGGCCCCTTTTGAACAAAATGGCTTTGTTTCATTCTTGGGGTGTTCATAGACCATCATTGATCAATTACACCAATATACCAGGTGATATTCCTCCTGTGTAGAAGTGATTGCAGCTCCTCCATGGTCACTGGAGGTTGTTCTTGTGTGTGTTGTTTTAGTGATTGCAGCTCCTCCATGGTCACTGGAGGTTGTTCTTGTGTGTGTTGTTTTAGTGATTGTAGCTCCTCCATGGTCACTGGAGGTTGTTCTTGTGTGTGTTGTTTTAGTGATTGCAGCTCCTCCATGGTCACTGGAGGTTGTTCTTGTGTGTGTTGTTTTAGTGATTGTAGCTCCTACATGGTCACTGGAGGTTGTTCTTGTGTGTGTTGTTTTAGTGATTGTAGCTCCTACATGGTCACTGGAGGTTGTTCTTGTGTGTGTTGTTTTAGTGATTGTAGCTCCTACATGGTCACTGGAGGTTGTTCTTGTGTGTGTTGTTTTAGTGATTGCAGCTCCTCCATGGTCACTGGAGGTTGTTCTTGTGTGTGTTGTTTTAGTTTTGATTGATTGATTGAAATCTTTATTAACAGTTTGCAGAATTACAGTACATTTCAAGCACAAACTCAATACAAAGACTGTTAACTGTGAGTGGACGACCCAATTAAGCCTTACACTTGTTTACAACAGGGTCCACATTGTTCAATTCATCAAAACATTTAGAGACAAACAAATAGACACTTCTATGTAGTTAAAGAACAGAACAGGAATTCATCATATAGGAAGCGAAAAGGGAAAAAAATATATATACAGTGAGGGGAACAGGGGGATAAAAGAGAACGAAAGACAGAGTGTAGGGCGCCTGCACACAACACCATGCGTTGATGCCATGTGATGTGAAGTGATTGTAGCTCCTACATGGTCACTGGAGGTTGTTCTTGTGTGTGTTGTTTTAGTTTTTTGTGTTATTACTCAATTTACTAAATTTCTCAATTTACTAACTAAAAACGAAAAATGAATAAACAGAACTTTATTAAAAAAAGAACATTGTAGCTCATGCAGTCAGACCACTATAGCAGTGGCTCCACATTCCCAGGGTGCTTTGGAACGTAATGATGGAGACATTATTCTGTAGACGTGCTGGACCGTGACGTGAACACGTGACTGCATACACACACACACACACACACACACACACACACACACACACACACACACACACACACACGCACGCACGCACACACATAATGGAGAGTATTGATTAGAATCTGAGGGAGCAGCTGATGGAGATGTCCACAAGCTATAGTGCCTTGTGGTCGTCCTGCTTATCTCCTCCATAGAGCACCAGTCTCCTCTCCTTCCTCTCCTCCTTCCTTTATTATGCAGATGTAAACATCTTACATTCTACATTGTTTGGCAAAAGTCGCAGGTTCTCTTCATAAAATGACTGCTCAGCGTGATCTACTGAAGGAGGAGGTGACAAACTGACATGTTGAGCCTCTGATACACAGTATGGGAGCCCCTATACCTTCTCCTTCACCTACAAGAGATCCTGTGATCTTTTGTGGCCAATTTCCTGGGGTCTAGTAGGACTTTAGTAAATAATAATAAAGAAATCACCATAACATTTAGTAAAAGAAATCACACCTGTGTGAAGTGAGGGGCGCTATTAAAGTCTAACTCATGTTGATTAGGTGATGTAATGGTGATGTAAAACAAACAATATTAACAATAAAGAGACAATAGGACATAATGAAGCACATTATGACGTAAATTGTCCCTTCATTGTCAATGGCGTTTTTAAAACAAACATTGAACTAAAGACAAACATTAAACCTATAGGAGGGGCTGGCGCCCCTCAAAAATACATATTTAGCCACTCGAATGTCATCACCCCCCCTGTCAAAAATAGTATATAATAATTGCTAAAACGAAAGAAAGCAGAAAATGAAAAAATAAATAAAAATATTAACACGCATCTTTTACTTTCTCTAATAACAAACCTAAAACATGAACCTTGGTTGAAAAAACAAACAATTTTATCCTTTAAATATAACTAGAGCAGTGCCAGTTGGGCACTGGCCTACTTGGAACGATGCCCCCCCTGCGGTGGGTTGAAGTCGGTAGGGCGAACGGTTCTCGAGTTACATGGATTACACACAGACAGATAGACGTACAGAGACTTGGTGCATTTATAGATCGATGTTATTTGAAAACAACACTGACTGTCTGATTGCCGGTCAAAAGATCAAGCCTACAGTATGGCATCATTATTGTCATCCACAACTCTTCCTCACCGTGTCAAACTGCACGTCCTTATGATTAAATACAGTCACTCTCTCTCTTCTTCTTCTTCTTCTCCTCCTCCTTTCTTCCTCTCTTTCCATGAACAGACTGTTGTTTCGCTATCTCTTTTGGCTTGTTTCTCTATCTCCTCACTGCACCTCTTCCTGTGAGCTCATACGTCTTCTCAGTATGAGAAGATTTCTTCTTCACAGTGTCTAAGAATTAAGTAATTTCAAGCCTGGGGGAGACGAGATTCATCAGAATGTAATAACGGCTGGTGCCCCCCACCCGTCTCCCAGAGAGTTTCTGGGAGGGATAATGTAATGTTGTCAGCTTTATTCCTTCCCCTGTATGCAGCTCTTGAATGCTGTTGGGTGCACAATATATTTTTACCTCACTTGGTGTCAATCCAAAATGATTGATTTCACACCCATTTGTCACTTTTACTTAAAGTAATAAAAAGGAAGAAAAAGATACCCAAATGACAGTTGAATGAGAGTGTCAATTGAATTGATTTTGATGGCTTTTGTTTTCCATAGAATCCAGTTATATAGATTCTTGGAAAAACCTTGACTATGCAATATTATACCTCAATGATGGGGTGTGTTGCATTTGTGTGCATGTTTTTGCTTATGCATGCACATCTGAGCCTCTGTGTCTGCTTTGTGTAGATAGAAATATTTACAGTTTACAGTATAATATACATAATTTCCTAACCTCTAGGTAATTCTTAACCATCATCACTATGTACATTCCTAACCTTTACCCTGAAGTCCGATTTATGCTCTGTCACACGACACTCACCATAATGTTTTGTATAAATTAGGCTTAACTCTACTGTACCAGTAAGATGCCTGAGGGCAAGAAGCGATTTCGTCCTTGCCATATATGGAGTGTGTCTTGAGTGTACAGGGTTTGATGAGGTCAGATCAACATATGGAATGTCAGAACAGGTCAGCTCCATATATGGAGATTTAAGGATGGCAGGGTTTGATGAGGGCCCAGATAGGGCCGAACCTTAATTTTCGGTCCTGTTGAAAGAAAGGCAAGTGTGTTTTCGGGTGACGTTCCGGTTAGTTACCCTCCAGACTACATCTCTGGCACAATGTGTGAAAAAAACGTTTTCATTATTCATGTTTTTCTTTTTCAGTAATAAGAAAGAAATAAGAAAATAATAATACTCTTTTAGACATCAACTTAACAAAAATATGGTCAAGTTGACAATCCACCCCTGTATCACCCAAGTTATATTATTAGTCACAGCTTGTTGGCCTCCCGTTCGCCGTCGTTTTTGTTTATTGTTTAACCTCGTCCCTTCCCATTCAGCACGCCAACACCACCCCAAACCCTGCCGGCTTTTACTGTAATATATACACTCCTCACACATCAAATTAACAAGCATTATGAGAAGCACAACTTCACTCCCTCTTTGGGCACATAAGTGGTCCCCCCCTCCCCTGCAGAAACAGTTGGTAGGTAAAAACACCAGCTGTCCCATGATGTTCACTGAGTAAATGACTGATTGTCTCAGATTGAAAGGCCATTTGTCTGTCCCTAGACTGAGATTCTGTGGACATGTCCTCGGGGGACTCTGTAGGACTAGATGCCTGGGAGCCGTGCGTGCGTGCGCATGCATGTGTGCATGTGTGTGTGTCTGTCTGTCTGTCTTTTTGACGTGGAAGATAACAGTGGCCCCTTTTTCACCTGGGTTGAATCGGTTATCTTTCCCTTCCTAACTTTGAAACAGTTCAAAATGGACGTATCACTACCAAAGTGGACGTATCACTATTCTACAGGCTTGAAGATGTAGATATAAACAATGTCAAATAAAGGAAAAGGGAAACTGTAACTGCCATTCATGTTTCAATTTCCCCTGTGAAATGAACACTATGACGGTTGTATTTGACATATTGCTGGCCAGGCCTGGAATCGAACCTGGGTCACCATTCAGCTATACCCAAAGTTTTTTTTTGTGGAAAAGGGGCCAGCATTTTGCTGGTATAATGTTTGTGGGTTGGTGCCGTGTGTGCCTTTATGTGTTTGTATGTAGGTCTGATTCTGTATGGTTGTTTATGAAGGAGAGAGAAAGAGAGAGAGAGAGAGAAAGAGATAGATAGTTATATGAGATAGTTAAAATAGAGAGAGAGAGGAATCAGGAAGGGGGAACGAATAACATTAGCGTGTAGAGTTTACCTGGGGATTTCGCTCAGCGATGACATTGACAGCTCTGTGATTCCAGGGTGTGCCAGGAGGCTGATCCAATTAGAACTCTCCACCAATCCATTTAGCTGGCCTACACATGAGCACCCCTCCATACCACCACCACCGTTCACCCTCAGAACACTGATCATCATCATCATCTCTCTTCCACCTCTTCCTCCTAGCTTCGTCTCCTCCCCCCTGCGACATGTCTGCCTCTCCAACTCCATCTGCCTCACGTTCGCTATCGGCACACGTGCCGCGTTTCTGCGCTTCTGTCTCTGCCCCCTCTGTCTTTCCTCCTCCTCCTCCAGCATCACCCCACCATCCTCACTCTTACCGTTGGCGTTGGCCCAGATCTTCGTCCCTCAGTGTACCTCCCTCTCCTCCTTTACCTTACAGTACCATACATCGCCTGGCCCGTCTCCTCACCATCCCATCTCCCTCTTCTTCCTTCCTCTCCTCTCCTCACACCTCCAACCAGGGCCGCTAATTCACCGAAAATGTATCAAAACTGACATTTAGAAATAGGGATTTTTTTTAATCGACTAAACCGATTACTTTGATGAACCACTTTAGCCCTGTATTACACTTGTACAAAACCTTTGAAAATATCTGATCTTGTCGCTCTTGCGAGTCACGGCACATTTAGCTTGTAAAAAATGAGTACATTGAAATAATCGTTATATTGATTTGAAGTCCTATCACCCAGCTCTACCTCCAACTCCTTCATCTCCATTACCTCCCTCCCACGTCCTATCTCTCCACCCAATCGCTCATCACGTTGTTAAACTACAACCAACCACGTCACAGGCAGTGTTGAGTCAACGCGGGCCAATCCATCAGAACCATGGGAGGAGGGATACAGGAATGAGGGGTGGGAGGGGAAGGGAAGAAAAGGAGTGGGGAAGGAGGGAGGGTGGGGAAGAAGGCTGGAAGGGGGCGGTGTTCATGTTTTAAGGGACACTCATAATTTTCATCTGCCTGGTGGTGACATAGAATGTGGAATTGAAGCTGTGTCCTTGAGCAAGGTCAGAATAGCAATGAGCTCCACACAGAGGACCACTTTAATGTCCAGAACAAATCATACCGGCCAGCACCAAAATACGGAACCTTCAAGGTTGTGCAGCAATATATCGTATATCTGTTTTGCTTTTTTGAGAGGTACTAGCCCCTCCTATATGCAGCGTTTGCCAAAAGAGAAATTAGGTCAAATGTTCGTCAAATATGACATACATTTGTGGCAACACAAACATTAAATGCCATTGACAATGAAGGGAAATTTTACGTCATATGTAGACGAGCAAATCGGCTAACAAATCACATAAATTCAGTTGTTCATTGCGAACGCAGTGAGCACTTACTATGAGACCTAGCAGATCATGTCTGTGTGTGTGTCTGTCTGTCCCGCTATCCAAATATGGAGTGTGTTGCATCAGCAATCACTCAGCTCCATATATGGGCACAAAAGGGGCCAGGTCCACTCAGCTCCATATATGGGCACAAAAGGGGCCAGGTCCACATATACAGTAACAGCGGGACAGACACACAGACAGACAGACATGATCTGCAGGGTCTCAGCTGCGTTTGCGCGTCTTACTGGTGATATGATGTATGATGATGAACTGTATAATGATAAGAGCGCCCCTCACTTCACGCGGGTGTGATTTTTGAGGGGCGCTAGCCCCTCCTATACAGCTTTTGTCTCCACAAAATGTCTGCAACACAAACATTAAATGCCATCGACAATGAAAGGAGAAATTAGGTCAATTGTCTGCAACACAAAAATGAAATGCCATTGACAATGAAGGGAAAATGTACGTCATCTTGTCCCCACACGTCTCATGTTTGACAATGAAGGGAAAATGTACGTCATCTTGTCCCCACACGTCTCATGTTTGACAATGAAGGGAAAATGTACGTCATCTTGTCCCCACACGTCTCATGTTTGCCATCGACAATAAAAGGAGAAATTAGGTCAAATGTCCGCCCAATATGACATAACTTTGTGGCAACAGGCATTCTGATTGGCCAGTATGAGATGTTGCATGATGATGTACGTACGATGATAAGAGTGCCCCTCACTTCACATGGGTGTGATTTTTTCTAACAATGCATGGTGTGGTAGCATTTAAGTCTAGGGCCTTTGTGTGCTCGTGCCAATAGAGCGTCGCAGTCCCTCCCCCTTTCAGAACAACGAGTGGCCCAGGAAATGATTTTCCATCCATTTTCTCCATAGGCTTTTCCTAAAGTATTTATTTAAAGACGGTTACGCAGTGGACAAAGCCAACTTGGATCGTGACAAATCATGACAATGAACACAATGTTTTGGGCCGATCAAAGAAGAAAAACAACAAAAAAAGTGTTGTAACCTGCCATTTTTTCTACTTTCTAATTATTTGTTTGGCCCAAAACATTGTGTTTATTGTCATGATTTGTCATGATCCGAGTTGGCTTTGTCCGCGGCGTAAACGTCTTTAAATAAATACTTTCTGAAAAGTCTATGAGGAAAATTAACGGCGATTTCTTTTCCGGGTCTCTCGAGGGGGCGGGACTGCGACGCTCTATTGGCTGCAGGCTGCTGTATGTCAGTGTGTATATGCATGGTGGATGCATACTATACTGTGCCTGTATGTCAGTGTGTATATGCATGGTGGATGCATACTGTGCCTGTATGTCAGTGTGTATATGCATGGTGGATGCATACTGTGCCTGTATGTCAGTGTGTATATGCATGGTGGATGCATACTATACTGTGCCTGTATGTCAGTGTGTATATGCATGGTGGATGCATACTATACTGTGCCTGTATGTCAGTGTGTATATGCATGGTGGATGCATATACTGTACCTGTATGTGTTCAAAATGTGTTTGAACTGCATGTGTTCTCCTCTGTGAGCCTGTCCTTGTGTTCACATCGCAATGCAAGACATTTACCAAATCATGTAGGTACAGTACACAGCAAATTTTTCCATGTGTATATTTATCCATTAACTTGTCCATTTCGCTAGTCAGAGAGTATGCACTCTCAGAGTTAAATTATACACACTGTGTTGTCCAGTATCCAGTGTTCCAGATAGTTGACCCAATCCTGTGTACTCCAAGCAGCAGCGTCTGGGTCATCTAAATGAATTTGTAATACGTAGCTGAACAAATCGTTCCCATAATAATTCATGAGCAGCTCTTGCTCTCATTAACTCAATTGTGTTGTAGTTATAACTAGAAAAAGTGCCCTTCTGGGCACAGGTCTCCACCAGGAGGATAGGAGTGTGTGTGATGTTTGGCAAAATGTTTAGGAGTAATATAAACTTTTTTTGGGTTTTTTTTTGAGGAAATGCAGATCCTGATCACTCATAAGAATCTCTGAGGATAGAATTCTGGATGAGCAGGACATTTTGTACAAAACGGGCCAACTTTGGAAGGCAATCTTAGCCAATCAGTGCAGAATCTGAGAAATCCAACAGACTTGTCTTGATCACATGACTACAGAGATCATTATACCGATTTGCGTGAGATTTGGATGAAATCTGTGCGACTAACATAAACAATATGTTTTCCAGAAATCGACCTCATGGTGGCGCTATACCCGGCAGATGTGGAAGGATGCAGGGATTTTTATTCCCATTGGCTCTAGGGAGTGTGCATACATACCAGGGGGGCAGTCAGACAGATATTTTGTGAAGCCACTAAGGAAATCGGGATTTCCTGAAAGTTCATATAATGGCCTGTTGTGGCGCTGTCATTGGGCCCAAAATAACCCATAGCCCCATAGAAGTCCATGTATTTGGGCCCAACTTCACCTAGACTGTATTACCTTAATAAACATGGTCTCATTTCTAATGTCATAATATTATTTTTGGAAAATTATGGTCCCATTTATATATATTTTTACCATAAAGTCGCGTATGTTCTGAGGGGCGTGGCTACCGTTACAGTCTATGATCTGTAAACTGCGTTTGTGATTTGTGGCATTTTGTTCGAAACGGACCAATCATGTGAGCTTTGGAAGCCAATCTTAGCCAATCAGAATGGGAGATGGGAAATGGTGCAGATCCGTGTTGATCACACACACACACACACACACACACACACACACACACAGTCACACACACGGACGGAGTGCAAAACATACTCTCTCCCCATGCCTTCGGCCTGGTGGGTCCCCTAGGTAGTTATTGTAAAACCAGGTGAGAAAGGAAGGCAGTGGTTCTCACCTGGTTTTACAATAACTACCTAGTGACAGGTTGTAAAAGGAAGGCAGTGGTTCTCATCTGGTTTTAGTGACAGGTTGTAAAAGGAAGGCAGTGGTTCTCACCTGGTTTTAGTGACAGGTTGTAAAAGGAAGGCAGTGGTTCTCACCTGGTTTTAGTGACAGGTTGTAAAAGGAAGGCAGTGGTTCTCACCTGGTTTTAGTGACAGGTTGTAAAAGGAAGGCAGTGGTTCTCATCTGGTTTTCCTCTGGGATCTGAGTTTTACGTTGATCATTACACTAGTATATCGTCGGTGTCGCTGTCAGATGGAAACCTCATATGTCCAAAACGGTTGCTTTTCAAGAAAATGGAACAAAGAACCTGTGTTCCAATGGACGTTTTTGTCACAAGTTCACTAGTTAAAGGAGAGTTTCGCACAAGCTGTTTTCTTACCTTATATGAAGAAACGTATCCATTCGTCATTGGAAAAAGAACTAGCAGATTTACCGTCCATGTGGGTCAAACGCTAGAACAGAACAGCAACAATCCATGCATTGTTGACACTGCACTCTTCCTGTTCTACGTGTGCTGACGTTAGACCCCTCCTATGTACTCTTCCTGTTCTACGTGTGCTGATGTTAGACCCCTCCTATGTACTCTTCCTGTTCTGTGCTGACGTTAGACCCCTCCTATGCACTCTTTCTGTTCTGTGCTGACGTTAGACCCCTCCTATGTACTCTTCCTGTTCTGTGCTGACGTTAGACCCCTCCTATGTACTCTTCCTGTTCTGTGCTGACGTTAGACCCCTCCTATGTACTCTTCCTGTTCTACGTGTGCTGACGTTAAACCCGTCCTATGTACTCTTTCTGTTCTACGTGTGCTGACGTTAGACCCCTCCTATGTACTCTTCCTGTTCTGTGCTGACGTTAGACCCCTCCTATGTACTCTTCCTGTTCTGTGCTGACGTTAGACCCCTCCTATGTACTCTTCCTGTTCTGTGCTGACGTTAGACCCCTCCTATGCACTCTTCCTGTTCTGTGCTGACGTTTGACCCCTCCTATGCACTCTTCCTGTTCTGTGCTGACGTTAGACCCCTCCTATGCACTCTTCCTGTTCTACGTGTGCTGACGTTAGACCCCTCCTATGCACTCTTCCTGTTCTGTGCTGACGTTAGACCCCTCCTATGCACTCTTTCTGTTCTGTGCTGACGTTAGACCCCTCCTATGCACTCTTTCTGTTCTACGTGTGCTGACATTTGACCCCTCCTATGCACTCTTCCTGTTCTACGTGTGCTGACGTTAGACCCCTCCTATGCACTCTTCCTGTTCTGTGCTGACGTTAGACCCCTCCTATGCACTCTTTCTGTTCTGTGCTGACGTTAGACCCCTCCTATGCACTCTTTCTGTTCTACGTGTGCTGACATTTGACCCCTCCTATGCACTCTTCCTGTTCTACGTGTGCTGACGTTAGACCCCTCCTATGCTTTTCTTAAATGTGTGACACTGTCAATTATGAAGAAAAAACATAAAATGCTGAAAAGATACAAGGTTTCTGCCTGACAGCCTATATCCATGACCCTGCCTGTGCATCTTGGGTTGGGGTCAATTGACCTCACACAGCGTTAAAGTAAATGTACCACTTATTGCCTATTTTATTCTTCAACTATTCAAAAATAGAGCATTTATATGCTCATAAGGCATTGAATGTTGTGAGCTTGTAGATCTGCTATTTAAAAACATCATCACGCTCAGGATTTTGGCTTTTGAGAAACGCCAGCCTGAATCTTGAACATAGACTGTAAAAAATATGGACAAAGCGTTCCGCGGGTCTAACGTGAAAGTAAAATGAAGCCTGTCAGTCCTTGCAATGGAAGTCGCCATCTTTCTAGATCCGTTTTGGCCCAGCTCAGGCCAGCTGGCCCATTGGCTGGCCCAGACAACGAGGCGGAACTTCCCCCCTTCTCCTTCGTTGGTTTTTATTTTGACTCGAGTGGGTGGGGGATCCCGTTCATAGACTGTAACGGTAGCCACGCCCCTCAGAACATGCGCGACTTTATGGTCATTTTTTTTATAAATGGGACCATAATTTTCCAAAAAGAATATCATGACATTAGAAATGAGACTTTAAACTAGTGACTGGAAGCAGAAAGTATTCATGACCATGTTTATTAAGGTAATACAGTCTAGGTGAAGTTGGGCCTAAATACATGGACTTCTATGGGGCTATGGGTTTTTCTGGGTCCAGTGATAGCGCCACAACAGGCCATTATATGAACTTTCATTTCCTTAGTGGCTTCACAAAATATCTGTCGGACTGCCCCCCTGATCTTGAAGGAGAGTGAAGCAGACCAGATTTGAATTGCCATCTTGGCTGGGAAAATCCAGTTTGTTAAGAGACACTAGTTAAGTAATGCTCTCCTCCTCTACAAAAACCTGCCACCCTTTTGCAAAACAAACCTCAATCAGTCTGTAGGAGTTGCTCAGTGGCCAACAGCAGACAGCTCCCAGGTGTGAATGCCTGGTGTGAAAAATGTGAAAAATCTATAGGTACAGACTCAGTGAGCACAGTCTCGCGATCGAGAAAGGCCGTCATAGGCAGACCTGTATCCAGAGAGAAGACAGACTATATGCACCCACTGCACACAAAATGAAGTGGAAACCGAGCTACACTTCCTAACCATCTGTCCATTGTACCAAGACATCAGAGACACATACTTCCCACAGATTACAACCACACACGGAGATTTGGAAAACATGACCAATGACAAAAAACTCCCATATCTGCTGGGCGAAGTACAACAATGTGCAAACACAGCAGCAAGATTTTTGAGTTGCTGTGATAGAGGAAGGATATCAAATGGAACACAACCACCCTAAAGACTAATCATTGTGTGTATATTCCTGCACTATACTTGCATCGAGTGATCTTGGTACATAGAATTTGATCCATTGAAGATTCTGACCTTCAAAGTACATAATATTTGTTTTGATTGTATTGCTGTATTGTTGTATTGTTCTTTCTGCTTTGGCAATGTAAACGTATGTTTTCTCATGCCAATAAAGCCCTTTGAATTGAATTGAATGCATGTGTGTGCATGGAGCATTTGTATCTGTCCTTTCCTAGGAGTTAAAATAATAATAAGAAGAAGATAAATCTGAATTACCTAGAACATCTTAAATACAAAATCAATCAATAAATGCAGAATATAAATAATATAAAACCAGACAATGGCCTTCTTATAGAGACAACTTCACATAGATATTGTAGATATAGTGATAGTGTGCACATGCACTCACTCGCTATATCCGATTAAAGTAATATAGCCGGTGTCTCTGCCAGCATTTGTCACAACTGTCCTCTGTCTCACGGGTGAGTCTCTCTTTACAGCCGTACTATATTCTCCCTCCTTTCACAGCATCGTAGTACACACAAAGCCATAAAATCACTTTATCTGTCCCCTTATACAGTTCAGCGTGGCCACCATCACATGGCGAGTAGTAAAACATATCATCATTCATCACTGCTCATTGGCCGTCTGCACATACTAGTAATTATTTTTACCCACATAAATCCATGTTGGAATGGTTGTGTGGACATTAGAATGCAGAGGAGCAACGGACATTTCCCCATTTTGTTATAGTCCCTGTCTCAACAGTGCAGTGGTGAAGGAGTGCTGTGAGAGTGCAAGACAGTGAGGGTGTTAAGGTGATGGATGGGTGCACAAGTATGGATAAAAGAAGCACCCAGGGCACACTAAAGCCACCTGGCACTGCTCCTAATCTTATCACATATTCGCAAGAGAACCGCCGGCCTGACCTAAACATCCACACTCTGTTCCAAGCAGATAAGCTAATTTATTTTTCAGGTTGAAAAGTCAAATGTTATTACTTTAATTTGAGAGCCAAAATAAGATTTTTTTTATTGTACTGTTTATTGTGTGGGTTTTATTACAGTGAAAAAGATTGTGTGTTTTTTCTTTCTCATAATGATAGAATTATCTATAAAGGAGTATATCATTTATAGAGGTTGATGTATGACAACGTTCCGAACGTTCTTTTCTAACATAACTTGACTATCTTTTGAACTCGAATAACCCAACTTATAATTGTATTTTTTCGGGTTCGGGTTATTTATATTGTTTTTGTCATCTGTGCTTAAATTATTATTTTTGTGTCCTGTTTACAGGACACAAACTTTAGGGGGAGGGATGGGGTGAGGGAGGGAAAAAAATGCTATGTTCAAAGTGAACTTAAATTGTTGAAACCTGCTACCAATAAACATATATTAAAAATAAAGAAAGAAAGTGACGTGCGAGTGAGACGCCACCTCCGAGGGCACTTTGCCCGTGCACGTCACTTCCCCTTCCTCTTTTCTTTCCTCGGCGGTTGATCTGAGTGGCGAGTGGTAAGAGCTCTGTGTTTACCGTGGAAGGTATAACTTCTTTGCCTTCTTTGTCGCCTCGACTCGATTGGGGTCTGTCTTTTTTGACCCGGGGTCTGTCTCAGTGTTTTTTTAAGCTAAGGCTAAAAACACTTCCATTCACTGTGCCACTGTGACATGAGCCGGTCGTCTCGTGTTGCGGCGTCAAGAGGTTGTCCTTGTTTGACTAGCTGTCTTTCGTGTTGTCTGTACTGTCTGTCTGTTTTACCGGTCCCTCCCGGTCCTTAATTTTCAGGAAAGGACGCCTTCCCTAGACGGCTGCGGAGGGAGTCTTACTAGGCCGCGAGGCAGCTAGTGACTTGTCTCCAGTCTCCCAGGGGAGGAAAGAGACTTTGTTGTTTATTGTCATTGTTTATATGTGACGCAATTGTTGCCAGATCCTTTCGTTTAGAAACGCTGCAGCTAACTATTGACTCAATGCAGTGACATTGGCATTTTTCGCAAGCAGAGTGTGCAAGTACTGTGATCGGCTGCGTATGTATGTCTGTGTTGTCCACCGTATGTTGGTGTTGTCCACCGGCCAATAAGGGACCACCATTCTTGATGACGTAACTAAGGTACGTTTGGTGATCGGCTGGGTATGTTATGTATGTATGTTGGGGTAAGAATGGTGGTCCCTTATTGGCTGTTGATGGTGACGTAACTAAGGTACGTTTCAAGGTTGGTGTACGGTCAACACCTTGGTGTGTGAAAGGCGCAAGTTGGCACTTCGACAGAGTGGGGGGGGGGGGGGGGGGGGGTGTGCATGGGAAAGAAGGACGATAAGAAAGGAGACAGGAGAGGAGAGTGGAGGTAGCAAATGAGATAGATTCAGGAAGGCTGGGGGGGCAATAAAGGCCATGGAAGGGTAACTCAGGACAAACAAGAAAAAGGGAAGTAGTGAAAGAGGAAGGAAGGGGTGGGAGAAGGGTGGGACGGAAAGAGTGAGGGATGAAGGCAGGGAGGCATGGCGCGCGTGAGTCTGTGGTGGGACTGGGAAATAAATAATGCGCAGAGGAACTTGGCAGGCGACTGCACGTTTTGTGGCGTGTGTGTGTGTGTGTGACTGTGTGTGTGTGTGTGTGTGTGCCATTTCAGCTGCATCACGATGCGATCCAAATCCCCCCCCCCCCGCGCACACACACACACACACACACACACACTCTCACTTGTCAAAGTCCCCCTGCATTGCGATATACAGAAGTCCTCCACACAGTGTACTGTGAAGCCATGTGTCTGCAGTGACACTGCATTGTACGCAGCTGTTTTGTGTTGCAGCGCGTTGTTGCAGCGCGTGTGTGTGTGTAGTGTTCGTCTTGTTCTGCTTCTAATGTGTGTGTGTAGTGTGTAACTTCCGGTGGTGTTTTCGGAAGTCAGAGAAGTAAGATGAAAACCCGTGGGTCACGTGGTGGGGTTTGAGCCAATGGAAAGATGTGGTGTAGTGTTGCCAGGTCCACGTATTGTAAGCGAGTGGTAGTGTGTGTAAGTAGGCTGTAGGAAGTCAGGGTTTACGGGCTTGTTTTCTTAGATGTGGCAACAGATTAGCAACAGTAGCCAATGGTAAAACAGGATGCAGTGTTGCCAGGTCCTCGAGTTGTAAGCGAGTTGTAGTGTGTGTAAGTAGCGTGTTGAATGGCATTTTTTCTGGGCTTGTTTTCATAGACCTGGCGACAGTGTGTGAGTGTGTGCGCGGGGGTGTGGGTGCTTGTGGCAATTGTGTTTGTAGTAAAGAAATGCATTGCCGGCGTGAGTGTGGAAGGGAGGCGACTTTGGTGGCAGTGCAATGACCATTGTTCCGCGGGTGGTGTTGAGTCTCGGCGTGCGGCGCGACATGAGGAGATAGCCGTGGAACGACGCGGAGGGTAAGTGTGTGACGTCACTGCCGTGTGAAGGACGGCGTTGCAGTAGTGACTCATGAGTATGGCGGTCTCGGCATGACGTAGCTGTTGACTTTGAGTCCCTTGTATTTAAAGGTATATTCAGTGATTTTACTTAATTCAAATATCACTTATTTTTTGTTTTTTTGTAGTGTGGTGTGCTGACCATATAAAGAGTTCCTCCCTTTCCCCAGTTAACCCCTGGGGGTCAAAAAACCTTAGGTTTTGTTTTTGGCTAGGTGGCCCAGCCTTCATCCAATCAAGATAGAGAGGGGCTTTCTATGTAGCAATTTGATACCATGTGTTATTCTTGCTTACTGCAAATCACTCTGGATTAAGACCGTCTGCTAAATGCCTAAATTGTAAATTTTTGGGGGTGGGGTCGGCGTGCCAAATGGGAAGGGACGAGGCCGGGGAAAGTGAGCAGACATTCCCGGTTGAAAGGGGAAAAAAAGAAAACAAAAGATGGCAACAGGAGGCAGATGGGCCAACCGGGGCCCACCGATGGCCAGCAATCGCCAGCCCACCCCGATGACGCGTTTTGTACCCCTTGTGTGATAGTAATATAGAGTGTTTGTTCACTAACAGAGGTCTCCCTGTCTCCCCAGCTCTAAAGAGCTGGAGAGACATGGAGACTCCTGTTACAACAAACACTATTGTAGGCCTACAGTGATCAGAATATATAGAGCTATTTAACACTTATTTTAACCAAAGAAAATCACTTACCCTATCTTGAATAATATCCTGTGTCGTCTACCTACCACACTACTGTACTTATGTCATGAAAAACATAGGCTACTCTTCCTAACTATCCCTTCCCCAATCCTGCCCCCTTGTAACAGAGCAGGTGTGGGAAGTGTCTGTGAAGTCTGATCCAGTTTCCATGATGATGAGATGCTTGTGGAACCAAGCATATGGTTATTGGCCATGGTTCAATAGCTTTCTGCCTCAACTGCCTCATATTTTGACGTTTAATTAGGGTATATCAGTCATAAAGTCGTGTTTCTGTTTCTGAAAAAGAAAAGAGCTAGCCACACTTGCTTGATTATGGTAATCATACGGTGTAGCCTACATGATTGCTACTCTACAGTGTTTCTACAATAATAATACTAACTAGAAAGGTGCAATTCTGGAAAATTGCAAGTGAACTGAATTCGGTCTTACAGGTTTTATTTATCACAATATATACTATGCCAGTCAGGGCCGGTTCTAGGCATAGGCGAACTAGGCGGTCGCCTAGGGCCTCAACCACTGAGGGGGCCTCGTCACAGGGAGAAGATTTTTTTTTTTCATGTATCCCTTACATGGGCTACTGGCCACATGAGGCCCCCACCTAGCTTCTTAATTTTGATCTCAAAGTGCACCAGATTGAAGCATTTTCATGGCAAATTTACAATTTTTATCCGGCGTGGCAAAGCAGGAGGGGGGGGGGCTCTGTATAATATGTTGCCTAGGGCCTCAAAAGGCCTAGAACCGGCACTAGGACCACTACCAGTTGACCTGTAGTAAGTCTCATGGTCGGGGGGGCAGGACCAAGTCTCATGGGATTTGGGATTTGTTTATAAACATTTTGGTATTTGTTTATAAACATTTGTGATTTGTTTATAAACATTTGTGATTTGTTTATAAACATTTGTGATTTGTTTATAAACATTTTGGGATTTGTTTATAAACATTTGGGATTTGTTTACAAACATTTGGGATTTGTTTATAAACATTTGGGATTTGTAAGTCTCATGGGGGGGGTAGGACCACTTCCAGTTGACCTGTAGTAAGTCTCATGGTCGGGGGGGTAGGACCAAGTCTCATGGGATTTGAGATTTGTTTATAAACATTTTGGTATTTGTTTATAAACATTTGTGATTTGTTTATAAACATTTGTGATTTGTTTATAAACATTTGTGATTTGTTTATAAACATTTGTGATTTCTTTATAAACATTTGTGATTTGTTTATAAACATTTTGGGATTTGTTTATAAACATTTGGGATTTGTTTACAAACATTTGGGATTTGTTTATAAACATTTGGGATTTGTAAGTCTCATGGGGGGGGTAGGACCACTTCCAGTTGACCTGTAGTAAGTCTCATGGTCGGGGGGGTAGGACCAAGTCTCATGGGATTTGGGATTTGTTTATAAACATTTTGGTATTTGTTTATAAACATTTGTGATTTGTTTATAAACATTTGTGATTTGTTTATAAACATTTGTGATTTGTTTATAAACATTTTGGGATTTGTTTATAAACATTTGGGATTTGTTTACAAACATTTGGGATTTGTAAGTCTCATGGGGGGGGGGGTAGGACCACTTCCAGTTGACCTGTAGTAAGTCTCATGGTCGGGGGGGGTAGGACCAAGTCTCATGGGATTTGGGATTTGTTTATAAACATTTTGGTATTTGTTTATAAACATTTGTGATTTGTTTATAAACATTTGGGATTTGTTTATAAACATTTTGGGATTTGTTTATAAACATTTGGGATTTGTTTACAAACATTTGGGATTTGTTTATAAACATTTGGGATTTGTAAGTCTCATGGGGGGGGGGTAGGACCACAGGGCCGGTTGGACCACAGGGCCGGTTCTAGGCATAGGCGAACTAGGCGGTCGCCTAGGGCCTCAACCACTGAGGGGGCCTCGTCACAGGCCATGTATCCCTTACATGGGCTACTGGCCACATGTGGCCCCCACCTAGCTTCTTAATTTTGATCTCAAAGTGCACCAGATTGAAGCATTTTCATGGCAAATTTACAACTTTTATCCGGCGTGGCAAAGCAGGAGGGGGGGGCCCTCTGTATAATATGTTGCCTAGGGCCTCAAAAGGCCTAGAACCGGTACTGATGCCAGTAAGACACCTGAGGGTGAGAAGCGACCTCGCCCTAATGAACCCTAAAAATAGGTTGCGTGCACGCATCCGCCTTGGTGACAGCAGACTGCTGGGCGAGCGCTGGCGGCCTGGCGCTTTGGCATGGGGGGTCAGATCAACATATGGAATGTCAGAACAGGTCAGCTCCATATGGAGATCTAAGGGTGGCAGCGGGGGCAGTGTCTTGAGTGTACAGGGTTTGACGAGGGCCCAGGTAGGGCCGGGCCTTAATTTTCGGGCCTGTTGAGAACTCTAGTTTTCGCCGGCTGCACTAATAACTTTGGGGCAGGCCCGTCTAGAGTTTAAATGGACAGGTATCAGTCATATCGAAGATGAAGGATGGATGGGGAAGGATCAACATAATATGGAATGTCAGAACAGGTCAGCTCCATATATAGAGATCTAAGGGTTTGAGGTTTGAGTCAAGTAGAGTTGCTGGCCAATATTGATGACCTCAGGGATCTCCATATATGGGCTTCGGTGTCTGATCTTCTTGGAGACCTGGAGGAGGCTGGTCTAGCTGGAACTGAGGGAACGGGATGATGGGACAGTGGCTGGAGGAGGTCAGAGAGGTAGGGGCAGCCAGATTGTGGAGTGCCTTATAGGTGGAGAATTTTGAAGTGAATTCTTTGTGTTACTGGGAGCCAGTGAAGGTCATGGAGGAGAGGACTGGGGTGACGTGGTCTCTGGATCAGGTTCTGTTGAGGTGCATGGCGGAGGCTATCACAGTAGTCGAGTCTGGAGGTGATGAGGGCATGAATGAGTGTCTCTGCAGCAGTTTGGGATAATAATATATAGGCGGGTAATGTTTCGGGCAATACTTTCTGTATTAGATAATGGTTCTTTGTTGGTGAATCTCTTACCCTCTAACTTTGCTGTTACATCTTAATTTGGCTTCTTTCTTTTCATTCATTCATTCATTCAAACCTTTATTTATTCTCGAAAGACATTGAGGTCATCCTCATTTGCCGTACACATACACATAGAGATACACATAATACAATATTTCAAAGCAATAAACAAAAACTTGACTTCAGGCATTGTTTATACTGTTCCTAAAAGCCTTACTGAAATAAAAGGGCTTTCATCTTGGACTACTCTACTCCCTCCACAGTCCACCTGGAACCTTTTTCAGTACAGCTTAAAACCTGTGGAGGTTAGTGGGGTTAAATCGTGCTGGCATTGTGTCTTTTGGGCTGTTTGGTGTTGGCATAGCCAATTTACCACTCGCCTGATCTGAGAAAAGGGGGGTGGACAGACAGTTCCTGGCAAGCAAATAATGTATTGCTGAATACATACGCCCCCTTTAATTTCTTTTTTCGGAATCAGTGGGGTCAAATCGTGCTGGCATTGTCTTCGGGGGTGTTTGGAGTTGGCATGGCCATTTTCATGAATTTACCACACACCTGATCTGAGAATACAAGGATGGACATTTCCTGGCGAGCACATCTTTATTGCTGATTAAAATCTCCCTGATTTAACTTCAGCTCTCTGAATCAGAGTGGTCAAATAGTGCTTTGTGTCTTTGCCAGCTTGTCCAGCTTTACACAAAGCTGGGACTAGCCCCCCTCAAAAATGTATCTTCCTTCCTTTCCATATTATGCATGAATGTCCCTTATTTGAGCCGAATCTGGGTTGTACATAGTTTGTTGAACTCCCTCTGGTCCCTCTTAGTGGTGTTGTGAATCTTGTAGACCCATTGCAAGATGCTGTACTCTGTCGTCAACCCTAAACCATTCCAGCCTGTCAAAATGAGCAGGAGTGAGGTGACTTCGGGGAGTGAGGCCAAGTAGTAGCCTGACCTGAGTTTGTTTTGGGAAGTGTTGGGGGACTATGTTGTTGCGCAAAACATGCCCCTTCAAGACAAAAGAAAAAACATTTTCTCCCATTCAAGACCCAATTTAGTAAAGCCAAATTGTGTTCTTTGGTTGACTCTTTTGATTACGTTGGTGGCCATTTTATCACTGGAAATATTTGCCTCCAGGATGGAACCTAGGTAGGTAATTTCATCTTTTCGTGTGACAATATTGTCACCCACTCTAACCAAGAAGCCATCTGCCATCTGCCTTCTAGTTCACATAACAGGGTTTACAAAAAGGCCCATCAATGCACTTTCCTCCCGAGGAGACTCAGAACACAACTCTTACAACCATGCAGTAAAAAGAAAGACAGATTATATTGGACTGAGGGGTTCTTGAGTTCAAATCCCCTTCACTATACTCCTTTCAGTTACTGCCATTAGTCTGTCACTTCAATCCCTCTGGCCAAAAAGAAAGAGAGAGAAAAAAACACTCTTTCATTCCCGCTCCAAGATTCATGACATATACTGTGTGTGTGTGTGTGTGTGTGTGTGTGTGTGTGTGTGTGTGTGTGTGGCAATACATCACATACATAAAAAGCTAAGAACATAACAGTGGAATATCTACTGTATATAATGAAACATGCATATATAAACTACACATACTATAATATAAGTCTGTATAAAATGCTATCTAAGTCTATAAAGTGCTATCTAAGGGGCTAGGGCAAGTGCTACGGGCCATGATGGAGTATATATAGTGTATATAGTATGGGAGTATAATTATATAATGTATGTTATAGCTAGCTACACACACACACACACACACACACACACACACACACACACACACACACACACACACACACACACACACACAGTAGTGCTATTTTAGATTTCCATTTTTATTGTGATTAAAGTGCTTAAATATGTTATTTATTATAATGTCACACCCTTTATTGTGTCATATTGGCCATTTATGTTGGAAACCCCTCCCCTGCAGCATTGTCAATTAGGACACCTCATGGTACAATAGTTGTTCCTGCTGATCTTCAACCCACTGGTCATTAGGCTACAAATTAGATAGGGAACATATTAATTCAGACAAGACGATTGAATATTTGTCAGGGAGAAAGGTCTAGGCCTTTTTTTCAGCATCTGTCCATGGTGCTGATTTGCTGAATGTTAGCCTATACATTGCAGTGAGCGTGCCTGGTAGAGGAGAACTTGCTGTTTGTCAGCATCTGTCCGTGGTGCTGAGAGCTTACTTGCACTGCAGTGTGTATAGTTTTCTGTGACGAGTCCGACCATGCAACGTCCTGTAACGTTCTGAGTTTTACAGTGTATGTCACTATAGGCTACTATAATGGAGTCTAGCCGTCATAGCTCAAATAATTTAATGCAACGTGAATCGTGCATTGTCATATGGATGGATTGTGCTTGCATTTTATCGCCAGTTTCCAGGTTTTGAATACCTTAAAATAAATGACTAAATCACAAGTGTTCTGGCTTATGGACGGATGTTATGGGGAAATGGATGGAGTGTGGGCTGAATTAGAATGTCTCTCTATACTAGTCTGGTGCTCTTGGGCACAGGTCTGTGTAGGCTATATAAGTAATAGGCCTGTGTGATATAGTTGTTAGGCTTTTTTAAACGAGCCGTTGAACTGAGCTGATGAAAATGTAAAACGGTTAATCATCGACGTTGTTGTCTTGCCTATCTTAAAAAATAAATAATAATAATAATAATAATGGTAATAATAATAATAATAATAATAATAAATAACATTTCCATCAGTCGAGCGCTGTATGAGTTCGTGCGAGGTCTTGGGTTTATTTCTAGACATTTATTTGCCCAGCCCACACCTGGCCATTCCTCACACGAGAGCGCTCTGGGAGGCAGCTATTATTTTCCTTCCTGTAGTTTCAGTCGTGCGACTGGAGAGAGTAGAGAAGCAGCAGAATACGTTTTCTGTCACTCTGCTCTTCTAACTCGCATTTTCGTCACATTTTGGCTGGAAGTTGGCTAATAGTAAACAGTAATAATAACCTAAATTAAACTCCCTGGTAGCTCATGAGTTTTATTACCCCGTTTTAGCGTAATTTTTCGAAGTGATTTTTATTTATTTCTCTTTTACCAACACACCTGCTCCCAATCACAGATGAGTGGAATGGTTTGTGATTTCCCCAGCTGTGTCGTTTCCACTCCAGCATGGGAACTGCCGTGTCCAAAAGGAAGAATTTGAGGAATGACGCGATATCTTCTGTGGCCGCAAAAGTTCGGTGAGTAGCCAGAGGATCATGTCCATGGTTGTGGCGCGACACTGACAATGGCACGGTGTGGGATCTATAGTGCGCTGCCCGCGCCGCGCGGAGCAAGTTGGCAATACACGCGCTGATGGCTTAAGTTATATGGACTGTTGTTGGGAATGCGTTTTCATGTGTATTAAAACATCTTTTAATGAATTGTCAGCAACTGAATTGCCTATATGCATTCGAACCAAAGGTTGTTTGGTCAAATCAAGTTCGATACAAAGTAAATTATTCTGATCACGTTGCACGTACGGGTACGGTGCATTAATTTACAAGATGACAAGATGAGTCTATACTAAAAAGTCATATGCATTATGCATAGCCTCCTGAGCACTGCATGCATGGACATGTATGACAGACCAATGACTACAGAAGGTAAAGGCGTCATAGTAGAAATGGTTAAATTAAGCCCTTTGGTCTTGTAACTGCTGTGTGAGCATGTTTTGGTTTTTGGTTTAAATGCACAGATTACTGTAAAGTGTGGTGATATTTAGCTCTTTTTCTGAGTCAGGTGATGTGATGTGGGTCACGATGCGTTTTGACCTATAGCCTAGGTCGGATCTCGGTGGAACTGCGTGGCTGATATATCTGTGTTGCACTGCATGCTTAAATGTAGAGCTCATAACTGATAAGTGTTATTATTTCACTTTTTGGATGACATTGTAGCGCAAATTTTCAGCCTATGCGCGGGAAATGTTGTTTAATTTTTTTTAGCAGATCTAAAACCTGAAATTTGACATTTTTAATGAGGCGTGTGTGCGTGCTCGTGCGCGTTTAATCAGTTCTAAAGCTTTTCAAATTGGTTCTGCATGCACCCAAACATCTGACATCAGACAAGTGGAATGCAACTGATGTGTACACATCAATATATATCGTTGCACCCAAGAGCAACCCATTCAGATGGCCTACTGTATGTAAACTAGCATCCTCACACACACACACACACACACACACACACACACACACACACACACACACACACACACACACACACACACACACTAGCACAGTTGAATCTTAAGTGACAATTTAACACTTAGGGTTAAAACATGAACTGGGTATTTTAATGTGCAGACGTGCACGTGCATTTAGACACAGTGACCTTTAAATCTACTTGTGCAGTGTCAACCACACTGGCTTCTGTTTGCATCTTCTAGCTCATGCTGTCTCTCCTGCTGGTTATCCACTTATTCTCTCTCTCTCTCTCTCTCTCTCTCTCTCTCTCTCTCTCTCTCTCTCTCTCTCTCTCTCTCTCTCTCTCTCTGTATATCTTTCTCCCTCCCCTCACCTTCTATTTAACACCCTCACACTTAACCACACATAAATCAAGCTGATCACAGCATCCCCGACACACAATTGGACACCATCCAAAGGAGCAGTTTGTGATGCCTGGCGTGTGACTGAGCATCAGTGAATCCAGTAAACTGATACCGGTAGTTGAATTATACTCCTGACAAGCATTTTTCAGGGAGTCGTAGACACACACATACTGTACTACAGGCTGGTCCGCGAGGATTAATAGTGTCTCATCAGCAGTGGCGTGTCTAATCATTGCATTGTCACAGTATTCATATCCACAAAGGCATGAGCTGTAGGATGTTGTGCACGAGACACTTTCTTTAGGGGTGCTAGCCCCTACTATGTTCCAGCTTTGAGGGTTTGTGTAAACACAAACATTGTCCTAACACTGACTTGAATGTCAAACTTGAATGCTATTGATAATGGATGGCCAGTTTTGAGTGTTTGTGCAAAGTTGCAAACACAAGCATTGAATGCCATTGACAATGAATGGCCAGTTATGATTGTTTGTGTAAACACAAACATTGTGTAGACACAAACATTGAAGACAAAAATGAGGATGCCAGCGTGACTGTCCTTAAATAATGTACTTACATCTTTCTTGGAAAAGAAAGATAAGTTCTGCGCACTGGATGATGCTCCAAAACCGAAAAAGTTATATTCAATGGTTCATTTTTTACACCATGGACAGTCATCATCACGCAGTGTGCAGACCTTATCTTTATTTTCTATTATTCTAATCTCAGCCCGGCACCTGGTTTTCAGTGAGTGGATGTATGTGTTTTATTGTGCTTCAAAGAGCATTTGGAAAACATGAGCAAGTGCTACTGCTTGTGCGTATAGCTACAGTATTTTTCTTCTATTTCATTCATCTTGGTTGCCTGGGAGGCTCCTTGTTGACAGGTATGGGTTCATCAGGAGGATAGAGGAGGGATAGGGATGAGTGGAGGAGATCCGTGCCAAGAGCAATTTGCCTTTGAGAAATTATTTCAACACAGACCTCAAAGCAGGACATAGGAGCGGCTAGCACCCCTAAAAAACATATTTAACTATAAAAATGGCAGATCCACAAGGTTGCAATGCGGCACGAAGCAACGTGTTGTGAGCTTGTAGATTTGCTATTTTCACTAGTTTGTGTCCAGGGACAAATGTCTAATTCCTCTTTTGGGTCTTGAGCTAAAACGTTTGGGAACCACTGATGGTGTAGTGCAAGTGAAATGTTTGTGGCTGTAGGTGTCACATTTATTTAGTTATTCATTTAATATTCTTCTTTATTCAAAGGATTAGTAATTTACTTAGACGCAACATCAAATACTGACTTTATTTTAGCCAACACTTTATTTTGTCCAACTCTTAAATTCCGATTCCGATATCAACCGATATATGCTGTCTTTTTTTCTCCACAAAGTAAACTATATCACATATCTAATAAAATAAAATAGCTATAATATCATTATAATATCTAATATAAATCCTGGTATCTAATAATCTAATATAATACAGTGATGTTATTAGATCACAGACAAACACCAGCTGTTGGTCCACGGGACTGACAGACTTGTTTTGAAGTGGAAGTGGTTGTACAGTATGTGTACACGGTGCATAGTGAATTCATCAGTTCAGACCTCACAAATGCGCAACAGAGAGCAGATTCTTCTGCAGAAGATTTTTGCTTAGTCGGTAAAATAGCATGTTATCTGCCGATAATATCGGGAGGCCGATAATATCGGTCATCCCTACTTTAGTTTGCTATTTATTTTGATTGGTATTTGCCCAGTGTTCATTAATATTTTTTATGTTAACAATTCTTGCTTATTTGTCCACATAGAATAGTGGTCAGGTTCTAAGATAAATAAATAAACAGTACAGTATATTCAGGTATACGTGAACAGCATGTGAAATGTCTTCACTTATAGCCTTTGTTTCAGTGTGACATAGCAGAACGCCTAATGAAGTCATCAACCTCTTGCTGTCCACCCTCCCTGAGTGTGAACATGCACACACGTGGTCTGTCCGGGCTAGTGCTATTGCACAAAGAGATGGTAGAGAACAAAGTGTTGTCATGGCTCTCCTCTCCATTCCTCTCTACTAGTAGTAGAGAGGAAACTACTAATCTACTGATTAGTAGTCTAATCAGACTACTGTCTGATTGCTGCCTGCCTTCCTTGTGAGTCCAATGGCACAGTCAGGCAGAGCGCAAGGCTAGCCACCAACCCATTCATTGATCTGTCTAATTGTCCCATGCTACTGATGACTCCCCCTGGTGCTTGCCTGATGGAAGGAGGGTACAGTGCGGGTCAGAACCCATCAGCCCTTCCGGTTTGATCTTGAATTGACTTTAGTCAGTGTTGACATGTTAAACAGAGGCATACACACTCTGACAATGTGTAAAGTTACCGGTACATTATTTGTTTCAGAATTAAATGAACTCTCTGGATTTACAAAGATGTGTATACAAGATGGGACGTATTTCGCTTGATTGGTAAACGGTTCATTTGTAGGCAGGTTTAAATTAGATTAGATTGGATTAGAGTTGTTCATCCCCTCTCGAGTGGAGCAGACAGTCAATCTATACACAAGGAACAGGCTTTGTGGCTCAGCATAATACATGACAGAAATCAACATCCTGTCACCTTTAGATGTCTTAATTCAAAGTCCTACCTGCCGCAAGCACAAAATATCTATTAAGCTGTTCTGAGCAATAGCGGCGACTGAACCAACCATCTCCTGAAAGTGTTCTTTAGTATACAGCAGTCTGCAATGCCCGACGGCAGATTTTTATGTCCAATGCCGATGGAGTCCTAGACTACCGATACCGAGGTTGTCAAAATAATTTCCGATATATCAGCCTGGCCGATACATTGGTCGGGCTCTACTCTGCGGTTCTTTCCTGACGGCGTCTTCCTGGTGATATGGGGTCAGGCCAATCAAGCCTGATTTGTTGCTTGGCACTGGCTTCTCCTTCTTAATCAGACTTAAGTATTCCTGTCACAATGTGTGTCAAACACCCATTTAATCATCTCAAAATGCCGCTGTGTTATGGGGAGGTGTTGAGGTGCTTGGGTACAGTGCCAAACGAGGTTTTTCCTGTCTTGACTCCTCCCACCGGGGATAAGAGGCGGTGGGGGTGCTTAACTTCATGTTTGTTGTGTCTTGGCATCGTGTCCCTCCACTCCACTTGATGGACTCTTACAGCAACTCCACCACTGATAAGAGCAAAAAAGGAAGGGAGAATGATGGAGGGGAAGAAGTTGGTGCGTGAGAAAGATGGGTTGAGGGAGCTAGGGAAGGACATAGGAAGGAAGGGTGGGAGGAGGTGAAGGTGGGGAAGGGGACAAGATGAGGAGGGATGGGGGGGGGGATGAAGTGATCTTGGACAAACATTTGGGAAGGAACGGGAAGAGTAGGATGAGCCAAGGGAACGTTTTTCCAGTGTGAGGCCAGTGGGTGGTCAGTGTCACACATACAGTGCTAGTTATGCAGGCACAGAACCATATGCTGAGTTGCAGACAGACACATTGAAGCAAAACCTCTGTCCTATGAGCCTCCTGCAATTTATAATATCACTGTCCTTTCTATTTTGTCCCTATAGCTCCATGGCTTTCATCATGCCTTTGCATTCCAGTCACAGTGTCCCAAGGCACAGTTGGCCAGTCTATTAACAGCCCTCTTGCCGAAAGAAACCGAGCATACGTGAGAAATTCATATCGAGAAATTTGTATGGATCATCAGTTCCCCCTTTCTTCCATCCTTCCTCTATTATTCTGTCTTCATTTAATACACTCCTTGTTTACTAAGCCTCTCTCCTCTTGCTTTTTTGTCTTTAACACATCTCGTGACCGTGTTTCTCCACGTTTCTTCGTCTTTGGACCGCTCCTCCTCTCACTTCAAATCCCCCTTCTCGCTCATCATCCTCCTCCCTTCTGGCTCTCTGTTTTCCTCTTTCTCCCTCCCCCTCCCTGCCGTCACATGGCAGAAAACATGCACGACGAAGCTCCCAAAAGCACGATGCAACCTGCCGACATGGAGACGGCACGAGGGCACAGTGAGTTGAGGCAGCTGGGAGTGGGAGCGGGAGCGGTGGCGCGCGGCAGGCGGGCAGCACGCGTCTCGCCATCCTACCGCTCCACTTTATGTATAATTAATATCTCAGCACTCCCCAACTGAATGCATCTTGTGGCGCTGTTTTAATCAAACCTTCAAAGGACTGGTACTAAGAAGAAGGGGGAAAATAGAAAGAAAAAATGTGACTATCTTAATATGCTCCGCAGCATAATTGCTCTTCACCATCATGGGTGTTACAAATAAAAGCCGGGTTGTGTTATTTTGATGTGATGGAGGAGGGAGTGGTGGAACGAATGGTGTCCCAGATGTAGTCTATCTAAAAAGGGGATGATGAGAGGATGAATAACTAGGTCAGGGTCAGGGATCAGTATACTCTCTGGTATGTGGGCGTGAGGCTATTTAGTTTTGGATTCGGCTCCAATGGGGAGTCTGGTCGGTGTGAGTGGTTTTGGGCGGTGTTTAAATGCCTGGTCCTTTGTGAGAACTGATATGTTCCCCAATTTATATCCACACATGAGAAATGATTTCTCTTCTCTCTCTTCTCTTCTCCTCCATCATCTGTCAAACGGGGAGCTTTCACAGCGAATGCTGAAGCTGCACGTGCCAGCTCATATTTAATGACTACGTAGAGTGCGTTAGCATGAAGACTTCACTATGACAACAACACACCAATCCCAGTTCACCCCCCTTTTTGTGACAGGGGGTTAAGCATGAAATGTATGTGCACGTGCACACCATTATCCTTTCCCATAGTGTGTGTGTGTGTGTGTGTGTGTGTGTGTGTGTGTGTGTGTGTGTGTGTGTGTGTGTGTGTGTGTGTGTGTGTTCGTGTTCGCTTTCGCCTATATCTTGACATTTCGTCCCACATGTATCGCTATACTGTAAGTGTTTGGAAGTTAAATCAGAATAAATGTGTCTGTGTGGGTGACTGTAATCACATCTATTAAACCCAGTACAGCTGCTTTACCCTTCTCCTGCTAATTATAGAGGCTCCATTCTACATACTGTAGTACTTTCCACTTGTTTAAAAGGAGATGTAAATCCAGCTGCATACTGTGCATAGTGCTTCTTAAAAAGAAAAGAAAATCAAAGAAAACTAACAGAAGTCGGGGAGCAACGTTAGCAAGAGTGACTGCAGTGTGAAGCTTAAATAATCTATTGCAAAACAATGTACCTTGCTGATAATCTGTTATTTTCATCAAGTGACAGCATCGTACTACGAGTATAAATGAACACTAGCTGTAAATATTGAAGTGGTTGATGATTTGGAAATGGAACAGTATACAGCCCTAATCCTCTAGCGCTATGGTGACCAATGCTTTTGGGGATGAAAGGGGAACTGATTTGGCAACTGAAGTCGTCCTTTTATTCCTCAGAACAATACAGTTAAAGAGTCGAGCCAGCTAATACCATTCAAGAGAAGAATTTCAGGGGATTGACACCTTGTCTGGATCAGCCACCATAAATCGATCAAATATTAACGGTGAATTATTATACAGGATAAGGCTCTGTATCCTATAGGATTAACCATTGATATATTTCCTCTGCTTATTGCACACATTATTAATTTAATTTTCTTTCTTTCTTTCTTTTTATATATCCAGAAAATTGCCAATAAGGAATTTGCAGCATTAATAAAAATAAGTATTTTTAATTCAGGCTTCTCCATGAAGTTGTTGTTTCCTGCCATTATGACTGACATATGCTGTGCTCCTGGGTCCTGCCATACTGTGCGGGTATGGGGAGCTATAGCCTCCATGCTGCTATTCACAGTATTGTCTCTCTCCCACTCTGTACGCAGGAGATGGCAATCACATCAGCAAGAGCAAGAGAAAATGGGGCTCTTTGCTGTGTGGCTTCTGGCAATGGCCAATAAAAACTCCTCTCTCAGCCCATTGTGATGATGTGACCTACTTGACTGTTGAGCATGTGATGATGATAGTCTGCAAAGAGGCATAATACCCCCTAAGTCAGACGATTTATGAACAGAGACTCTTATACTGTGTGGGCCTGTCTGTCTCCAGTGGTGGCTCAATCAACCCAGAGTTAATCGCTCTGCACTTTCTTTTTCTCTTTACAGAGCAGCCCGAGCATTTGGAGACTACCTGTCTCACACTCAGCCCGAGAACCGCAACGGAGCAGCAGGTAGGCTGCCAAGCACACACACACACACACACACACACACACACACACACACACACACACACACTAGA
This sequence comes from Protomyctophum bolini, assembly GCF_963924005.1. Taxonomy (NCBI): domain Eukaryota; kingdom Metazoa; phylum Chordata; class Actinopteri; order Myctophiformes; family Myctophidae; genus Protomyctophum; species Protomyctophum bolini. The sequence goes on along the minus strand of NC_137867.1, from coordinate 26,499,341 downwards.
GCGGTGCCCATTGGAGCCTCTACAGCGGTGCCCGTTGGGCACTGGCCTACTTGGAACGATGCAAGTTGGAAATGCATGCCCCACCTAGACATTATGTCTGTGTCCCTTTTATGCTCATATATGGAGTTCTTTGTCAGGCATGCCGAAATATGGAGTCTATGCAGACGTCAGAATGATGTCAGAACAGGCCAGCTCCATATATGGACACTGGGCAGGGGCCTACTGTCCGTCCACCCAACGTGTTTGTGGCACATACCTCTTCATATGGGCATGTTATTATGTGTGCTAAACTAATTGTGACGCTCAATGCTGCATACAGTATATGGTAATGTTACATGTGTGACGTCCATCGTCCACATCCACCAAGGCAATATCAATATTATAGGGTTTTCAAACTGTTCACCTAGTCCTATACTCTACCAAAAATAAAGAAGACACAGGTTGAAAGTTGTTGCAGTCTGTGAGCTTTATAAATATTTAGCCAACACAGGTTTCTTTAGGAAGAGAAGGACATGAATCGATAGTTACGTATGTAACTACGGTTCTATGAGTCCCGAATGACCGCCAGAGGCGGTGCTTTAAGCATGAATATGTCCTTCGCGCATGCGTCGTCGAGTGTTGTATACAAACAAAGTCAATTTTGACCCTGTGATGACCCGAAGTAGTCTATATCTTCCGGCAGTCTACAGGGGATCAGTCTCTACAGAATTTTCTCGCGCGAACACGAGGATTCTGAGTGACAGAGTGCCTCTGGCGGTCATTCGGGACTCATAGAACCGTAGTTACATACGTAACTATCGTTCTATTTCGTCCCTGCTGACCGCCAGAGGCGGTGCTTTAAGCATGAATGACTTATGCCAGCCAAGTCACGAGGGATCCTGATCACAAACCATAAGGAGTAGGCTTGGAGTACTCTCGTAAGAGGACCACGTCCAGCGGATGGGGAGTGGCAACACTCACCCAGAGGAACAGACAACTCGCTGTGATGCCCATGAGGCAGCGGCACAGATATATTCCAGGGGTACTTCCCTCGGGGCAGCCCATGATGTGGGGACGCTCCCGTTAAGAGTGGCACCTCACGCCAAATGGTAAGGTACGATCACTCGCCCCATAAACGTGGTTGATGGCATCCACAATAGTGTGGGGCGGGCGCTGTCTGGAGAGAGCGCTACCTTTGAAAGGGCCATCGTCACAACGGAACAGCCATTCTGACCGCCGAAAGCATTCGGCAGGTCTAACAAGCGGCTCTCAGGGCCCACACTGGGCGCAATAGGTCCCGCTCGTCCATCCACTCTCCTGGTGGAGGGTAAAACTATGCTAGCCGTATAGGCTGGTTGAGGTGTGTATGTGACAGCACCCTCAGGAGGAACACTGTTCGGCCACAGAGACACTCAGGCCGTCTGAGCTTTGCTTCGGACGCAAGTCACTAACAGACAGGACGTGCCGCTCACGGACACACTTCGTTACGGCAATATTGATTCTAGCATATCAACATGATATTGCCCCTACTTATGCTTTTAGAGTAGGAGATCGGCCCTTGTCTAGGAGGGACTGCGGAACTCCAGACAGGTAGGCAGAGCAGCGCACTAGGTCTTTGCTCTGGCCTCAGTTGGAAATAGGTTCCATCGGTTATCGTACAGTAGCCTGATGGATGTCATGGATGTCACCCTTGAATTCAGGGTGGCATGCCTGGCTGGTTCCACACAGCGGTTCAGGGCCGCCAGTGGCCAAACGCACAGTTGGGGGCGTTGAGCATTTGAATGCCGTATCCGATCGCCTCCCAGTTGGGGAGACCTCTGTCGGGGAGACGCCATGGCGTCCTCCGACTGGGTCTGTTCAGCAGAGGAGACCAAGTACTTCTTGGCTGGGGGGGGGCAACCAGCAGTATGGTGTGACCCTCCTAAATAACTCTGAGGCGCTGGTTGTATCAGAGAGGCAGTGGCAAGGCATATGCAGTGCCTCTGGCAGTGCGCATTTAAAAGGATAGTGCCCTGTGGGCGGTGGTCTGCTTAGGGCCATGTGTGTCAGGAACGATGTAGGTCGTTCTGTTCATACTGGCTATGTGGCAGGACGCCTAAGAAGTCCAGCAGGCTGACAGCCATTTGTGGCGTTCAGGTTCTATGAAACCGTCGGACCCTTGCGTCCTGGCCCGGTGGGCTGGGTGTCTCCGTTAGGGAGAACCAGGGAGGTTAGTGAGGTCCAGGGTGAGGAGGTCCACCTCCGCTCTGCCGAGGTAGCCTCTGATTAGTGTTCACCACCACTGGATGGGGTACCGCTCCCCTCATGGAAGCTTTCGATGGGAGGGAGAGCCTACCATGTAGTCCCGCTCTCCACTCAGACAACTTGCCTATAGGCTGATCGGGCGGGGAGGCTGCCCAAGTCAGGGGGGGGGTCCATAGACACCTACAGCAGCCAAGCAAACGTGGCCCTGCCCGATGACTTACGTGATACACGATCGAGGTGTTGCCCGAACGTATGAGAATGTGCTCGCCTCTCCTGTACGGCAGGAAGTGCTGTAGAGCGGAGCACACCACTTGCCGCTCCAGCACATTGCCGTGTTCGGCCCAGTAGACTGGCACGAACTTCATAAACCTGTTGGGTCCCATCAGATTCAAGACATGTCGACACCCGTCTGTCTTGCGTCACAAGGAAGTATGTAGATCGGACTTCCCTTAGTGTGACTGAGGATATACAGCCTCTGTTGCGCCCTTGGGCAGGAGGACACATCACTCCTGGTCTGATAGTAGGGCTCTCGTCATGTTGCTGATAATGGCCATTTTGAACCGCCGGATATGGGGGGCTGGCGTCAGAAGGCGCTGCACAGCCCGGAAAGTCACAGTCAGGTCCCTGCGTGGGACGCCAGGGAACACGCTGGCCTCTAGTGTGGGCCGGCGGTGATACGTGAGCTCCGAGGGCAGTCAAGATGATTTCATCAATGTTGGAGCTCGGCCCTTTGGGAGGTGTGATGTGTCGTAGGCCTACAAGCTGCAGCCTGGTCTTCCCCACCTGGATGGTTCGCTCCGGCGCTTCTCGCCCCGGCTGAACCACCTAGTGCTCCTGGCTCCTCAGGGAGACTACGGAGAGTTGGCCTAGTCTCATCAGTCAAGCTTGACTGTGGAAACCCGGCTTGGCGACGGGCTAGAGATACGATGGACATCAGCCGTCCGTGCTCTGAGGACATGACGCCAATGCCTCCAGTGATACACCAAAGGTGGCTGAGCCAGTATTAACGTTGCCACTATTAGGTGTGAAAAGGAGGCCCCAGTGAGCAGGTTGCCTGTGCTCCTGTACTGGGGTCGAGGTCACCTAGCGTTCTGCCGCCGGGCCTCGTTGGAGAACACAATGAGGGATGCAGTGACAGGCTTGGTGGCTGGCATGTAACCCAGGCCAGCCCTTATCGCCTTGTGCGTTCTAATCTATTAAAGTGTCAAGTCGCAACGGGTTGTCTCAGGACACTTTTTCCAATCAGGGCAGGGCTGCCAGGATTTCACCATCGGTATAGAGATGGGAGAAGGCCCTGATCGTCCGCCCGGCAGGCCTGTAGCTGACTCAGGTACAGGCGTGGGGGACGGCGAAGACAGCAAGGCCGCGTCTGAAGAAGGCGCTCGGAGGAGCCGACTGCCTGCTTTACTATGCGTTCCACGGCTATGCGCATGAGCTGAGAAGTGGGAGGCTGGCTCTGATGCCTGGGAGGCACTGCCTTCTGCATCTTCCTCATAGTCATGGAAGTGTATAGCTTAAGCTGTCGGGGAGAGCACATCAACCTCGAGTCAGCTGTGGCATCAGAGAAGGAGGCGCTTCGGCACCCTCCGAGGTGCCTAGGTGTCATCCGAAGTGAGCATGGACCTCATGTGGGCCAACTCCGCAGATAGCTGAGCCCTCTCGGATCTGCTGTAGCCAGCGGTCAGACCTTTTCCTCCTGGCACACGGGGCAGGACCAAGGTCGGCTCACGGCTGAAGGAGAGCTTCAAAAGAGGTACAAAAGTGGGAGCTCTCCATTGTGGTGGCACCGGTTACTCTGGACCGGCCGGTGCGCACAAGTCCCAACTAGCCCAGGGCGCGGACGCTGCTGGTTGCTAGGTGTTGGCCGTATGCTGGGGGGAGGAGGCGCGTACGCTGCCTGTACCAGCAGAGGCTTTCGAGGTAGAAAAAAGCGGGAGCTCTCCGTTGTGGTGGCACTGGTTCCTTTGGACCGGCTGGTGCACACCGGTCCCAACTAGCCCAGGGCGCGGACGCTACTGGTTGCTAGGGGTGGAGCCGTATGCTGTAGGAAGGGAGCGCGGACGCTGCCTGTACCAGCAGAGGCTTTAACTTAGATCGGCATCTAATGACTTAATCAAAAAACTGAATGCTGCTATACCTGCCGCAGCATGCATTTACGTTTTATGCAAATGCTCATTGTAGCACTTTGAGATTCAACCAGATGTAAAGTGCATCATAGAAACAGCACACAAACGTTGCTGTTAGATACTGTGCGACCTGCATGGTCGCGGTGGGGGAGGGGAGCTCGTACGCTACCTGTACCCCCGGCGGAGGCTTACTTATAAATTATGATAATAAAGTAGCCTCCAGTCAAGGTTTAGACGCTGCTATGTAGCAGCTGTAGTGTTCCTATGCGAACGCTTATCCCAGCACTATGACATTTATCCAAACTCCAAGTGCATCATTATTAGTGTGGTTGCCCTAAAAGGGCAACCAGACTATTGTAATTTATGTTTGCTAGTCCAGAGCGAAACAAAAGACACTTCCAATACACTAGTCAAGTGTGCACTACTACGCATTCATGCTGGGAGGAGGGAGCACTAACGCTGCCTACCCCAGCCAGAAGTTTGGTTAAATAAACCGACACAAGCTAGTTTTGGAGAAAAGGCTACAACCGATAGCTCCACCAATAGGGGCCACCTGCCGAAGGAAGGGAGCGCGTACGCTGCCTGTATCAGCTGCAGCTAATGAACAGAACAAGCTATACCCCGATAGCTGTTAATAAATGCTTGAGCTAACAAACATTAGTAGTAAGTAACATCAAGCTGGCCGTATGCTGGAGGAGCGGAGCGCATACGCTGCCTGCCCTGTACCAGCTGGGCCAACAAACAGTAAAGCAAGCTATACACAGATAGCTTTTTTTATCTTTAGATAGTATAATAAGCGCTTGGGCTACAACTACAGGTAGCAGCGCCAGTTAGAGATCTATGCTGGAGACCAGCTGGGCTACTAAAAACAAGACAAGCTATAGCCTGTTCATAAACAGCTTTAGCTTTAAACTACTGGTAGCTGCTGTTAGCTACGCTGGCAGCAGCGCCAGATACCCTGTGCTGGGGACCAGCTGGGTTAATGGGACCTACAGGTGGACAAACCAAGTTGCACCCACTGTATATGCAAAAAACTGTTAATGGAGCTTTGAGCTCCAGACATAATAATAATAATAAACTTTATTTATATAGCACATTTTCATACATAAAATGTAACTCAAAGTGCTTCACATTAAAATAAATAATATAAAATAATACTGTATAATAATACATACTGGTAGCAGCTTCAGCTAGGCCCACTGCTGGGGGCCAGCTGGGTTAACAACCAGACAGGCTATGTACACCAATAGCTATTTAGCTACAGACTATACTGGTAGCAACATCAATACCCTGGGAGGACGCAGGTAGCTGCTCCTGTACCGGGCTAATAATAACAACAAGAATACAAGCTATTCGCAAAAGCAGTTAAGCTTGAATGCTGCCAATATTGGTATATGGCTTTGGCCAGCGGGGCTTGTCAACAGAAAATGCCTTAACTAACTTAAGTCATAAGTTATATGTCGACTGCTGAGAGTATGTAGCGACAATGCTTGCCATCAGCAGGGGCTAAACAAAGCTTTAAAGTAGCGTGTTTATCAAACGAAGGTAATATTATGACAGTGTTCTTATCCTTCGGCAAGTCTTATAGTCGCTTATAATAAGCGCTAGCGTTCACAGTTGAACAAGACTTGTATGCAGAGCAGGGAGGCGGCGCGAACGCAGCCTATACTCACAAGAGGCTATGCCATGATACAATAATCATATAATTTGAACGTCTGTTTAGCGTTCGCAGTCGAACAAAACTTGTTGTATGCAGAGCAGGGAGGCGGCGCGAACGCAGCCTATACTAACAAGAGGTTATGCCATGATAAAATATATCATATCATTTGGACGTCTGTTTAGCGGGGATAGCACCACTTTCAACGATAACGTACCTTTTGTCCGAGGGGGGTTAGCCTTCCTTACCGGCGAGAGAGATTGGACGCTCCTGCGTCCACGTGAATCCGCGAAATAAACTCCATTCATCGAGGAGATAGAAAACCATAGTCGCAGTTCCTGGAGGGCGAACAAACGCTACTCCGACAGGCAGTCACGCCGTCACAGAACTACCAGCGACCAGGTACAGGCACCGTAGCTGCATATTGTATTGCATAGCAATACCTCGCAGCCCAGTGCAAATTTCTCACCACGACGCGCGAGAAAAATTAGAGACTGATCCCCTGTAGACTGCCGGAAGATATAGACTACTTCGGGTCATCACGGGGTCAAAATTGACTTTGTTTGTATACAACACTCGACGACGCATGCGCGAAGGACATATTCATGCTTAAAGCACCGCCTCTGGCGGTCAGCAGGGACGAAATAGAACAAACCAGGGATGTTGCAATTATGTAATAGCCAGGCAGCTACCAGTATACCCTGTTGTATTCAGTTCTCAGATAAAGTTACGGTAGTCTATTGCTCAACCAGACACTTCTGCAGGTAGTGGCATAAGGAAAACGCCTGTCCGCCTGTTCTGTAATTTGGTCACTGTCGCAAATCTATTACTATTACGCTAAAATCATGTGTAGGGTAGTAGTATCAGCATCCATCCAGCACCTCTTTCTTGCGTACAAATAATATATTAAATCTGAAAACTTTTCCCTTCCCTTTTTACTGTGGGAAGGAGTAGGCAGTTGGTCCTTATTTTTCGGCCGAAGACTTCCATCCATCCATCCATCTATCCACCCATCCACCCATCCATTTTCTCTCACTAGTATTCTTTGCGTCTCTCATTTTCCGCCCACCATATGTCATCTCTTTTCTCAGTCCATCTTCCCAAAAAGCTTTGTTGGCACTCATGCGTTCACTCCACTGCTGCCAAAGCATTATATGCCACAAGCCGTGCACCTGGTGGTTTTCATCTGTAGTCTCTCGGACTCCCTCTCTATGTGCTGTGTATTGACTACCTCTCTATCTATATGTGCTGTGTATTGACTCCCTCTCTATCTATATGTGCTGTGTATTGACTCCCTCTCTATCTATATGTGCTGTGTATTGACTCCCTCTCTATCTATATGTGCTGTGTATTGACTCCCTCTCTATCTATACGTATGTGCTGTGTATTGACTCCCTCTCTATCTATACGTATGTGCTGTGTATTGACTCCCTCTCTATCTATACGTATGTGCTGTGTATTGACTCCCTCTCTATCTATACGTATGTGCTGTGTATTGACTCCCTCTCTATCTATATGTGCTGTGTATTTCTCTATCTATATGTGCTGTGTATTTCTCTCTATCTATATGTGCTGTGTATTTCTCTCTATCTATATGTGCTGTGTATTTCTCTATCTATATGTGCTGTGTATTTCTCTATCTATATGTGCTGTCTGTGTATTTCTCTCCTTTGCCTCCTAGTATTGCTCCCTCCCTTCTATCCCTCAGATGTTTTCTCTCATGTAATTTCCTCTGCACCCGCTCTCTGTCTTTCTCCCCCCCCTCATTGCTTCTGCCCGCCACCCCTGCTATTTATTTTTGAGGGGCGCTAGCTAGCCCCTCCTATATACAGGTTTAATGTTTGTTTTTAGTTCAATGTTTGTTTTAAAAATGCCATTGACAATGAAGGGAAAATTGTCTGAATATTGTCTCTTTATTGTTAATGGCATTTTATGTTTGTGTTTGCACCGTTTGTTTTACATCACCATTACATCACCTAATCAACATGAGTTAGACTTTAATATTTTAGCGCCCCTCACTTCACACGGGTGATTTTTTCTCACCGATAATCTCTCTCTCTCTCTCTCTCTCTCTCTCTCTCTCTCTGTGTCTCTCTCTCTCCTCAGATCATCTGTTGTCTGACACTTTCATTGGACAGGACTCTGAGTCCCCAGACGTAAGTCGTGTTAGTAACAACAACAACAATCTACCACAACCAGGCCACTGTGTTCGTCCCATAGCGAAACACAACCAGTCCCAGCCTCACGCGCAGGTAGGTAGCAAAAACATAGGAGTATATAACGACATCTCAATGCTGATGCACTATTCATTCAGTACATCAATCTAGAGAGTCTGTCAAGGGAAAATGTTTCATAATATAATGTTATTCATCTTAATTCCTCATTTGTGAGTAATAGTATCATGCAGCCTTATTCGCAGGACCCTCCCCAGCCCAACACACTGCAAACCTCAGCCCTGTCAGGCCCGTCTAAACGCAGGCTCTCGGTGGAGCGGAGCCTCTCCTCAGAGGAGCAGCCTGCAGTGCTCGGAGGGCCGGAGGTGAGCGGTGCCACGAAGCCAGCCCGAGTGTATACCATCACCCGGGAGGGAGGGATGATCCTGGGGGGCCGCGGCAGTGAGGAGAGCCTGGAGCTTAAGGTGCTCCGGGGCTCCAGGGAGCCGCAGCCACAGCAGACCCCCACCTCCACCTCCTCCTCTTCGTCCGCTGGCCGACATCAGCAGGACTCCTGCGCCGGCCAACCTCCACCCGCCGCCAATGTTCGCAGCAGCCACCACCACGGCAGCAGCCACCGCCGCCCTGCTGGCCACCACCATGCGTCTCACCAGCAGCAGCACCCCGATGGCCCGGCGCAGTCTCAGCCCCTGCAGAGCTCAGGCAGTGCTCATAACATCCAAGACTGGGGGGTGAGGAAGGGGGGTTCGCGGGATGACTGCACTCTGGACTGTGTGGCCTGCATCCGCGCTCCGTGCCAGAGCCAGCGCTCCCTTGACCTGGATACCTCACCACGGGGCGGAGAGAAGCCACGCAAGAAGCTGGAGAGGATGTACAGCGAGGACAAAACGTCCACAGATGACAGGGGTAAGGATACATACTCTACCTGGACTACAAAGTGGTATACAAAGGTGTGTGTGTGTGTGTGTGTGTGTGTGTGTGTGTGTGTGTGTGTGTGTGTGTGTGTGTGTGTGTGTGTGTGTGTGTGTGTGGGCATCCACATTACTTCCGCATCACTTTTGAACTCACAGCATTATGTTTCTTTCGTACATTCTGTCTCTTATTCATTCAGTGTTTTGGTTTTTCTCTCAGAGGACAACGCTAGCTGGTTCCCCAAAGAGAATATGTTCAGCTTCCAGACAGCCACTACCACAATGCAGGCGTAAGTATACAGCACTGTTTAAAAATCTATTCAAACACATTCAAGTCCCTTCAACATTATTACCAGATTGAGGATTAAGAACAATAAAGGGAATATATATATTTATTTATTTTTGGGGGGGGGTGCTTTTCTGCCTTCATTGATATATTACAGTGGTCCTTAGACAGGAAACAAGGTGAGAGAGGCTCTGCAAATGGTACATTAGTCTGTCAGACATCATCAGGGCCTGTACAGTATGCTATGTGCCTTAACCACTCAGCTATCAGAGCTGTTGCCTGGATATATGAGTGAATGGCTAAAGTAAAGTGTCCCAAATAAAACCATTTGAGAAACACTGTTAATACACAAAGATCTTATGGTGAATGAAGTTATATGGCTCATACTGTAATGTGGAGGTGTGATATTGAGTAGTCTGATACACACAGTGGCACAATGGAGGTAAACACACACACACACACACACACACACACACACACACACACACACACACACACACACACACACACACACACACACACACACACACATGCACATATGTAAGCAACATCCTGAGTGGTTAATTATCACCTGTCAGTTGAGTTGGTAATTATGCCCCTTAGATGCACAAAGGTGTCCCATGGTGAGCTGTTTGAGCCCTCTCTCCCACGCTCCCTCTCATAACTATCAGCGTCATTCCCTCTGTCTCTCCATCTCTCCATCCTGACACTCCCTCTCATAACTATCAGCGTCATGCCCTCTGTCTCTCCATCTCTCCATCCTGACGCTCAATCCTTCAAGTATTGCAAGTGTATTCATTCTGGAGATAATTTCAAATGTTATATTTCACACATTGTACACCTTTTTTGTATTTCATTGATAACTTAGCCTGCAGTACTAGCCTACAGTACTTTCTATTACTGCTTTCATCAGTATTGTATTCTAAACAACATTTTACCCTGGGTCATACCTATGTTCCCTCAGCCAAATGTTCCAACAGTTTAGGCTGATGGTTACTGTTAGTTTTGAGGGAACATACGGCGTAGGGAGAGTAGGGCTGACAGAACGTTGGCATACTACCCATCAACTTTTATATGTTATCTTATCTAAAGTAGGGCTGACAGAACGTTGGCATACTACCCATCAACCTTTATATGTTATCTTATCTAAAGTAGGGCTGACAGAACGTTGGCATACTACCCATCAACCTTTATATGTTATCTTATCTCCCTGTCCTCTGTCCTCATCTTGTCTTTGCTCTCTCATTTATTTGAGTCGATTTGGCTCTGATCCAGTCAAGTCATTATAGACTGCCAGTAATCGCATGCGAAGGCTCTTAATTTCTGTGTAAATTATCTTGAGTTTTAATATTGCCAGCATTTGGTCTCATATTGTGCCAAAAAGTGTCCTTGTGCACAGATATTATTTGACGATGAAGAGTAGGAATAGGAATAGGCACCCCAGGGTCATTTCTCCTCTCTCCTTGTGTTGCACCGACTATGGCACACAGTCGATGTGCTTCACTGGATATAGAACATGGGATTTGCTTCCAGGATAAGTGGAGGTGCTGGCGTTCATGTTTATTACTGACAAATAACAGACTGTCTTGTATACCATACCATACCTGTGTGTGTGTGTGTGTGTGTGTGTGTGTGTGTGTGTGTGTGTGTGTGTGTGTGTGTGTGTGTGTGTGTGTGTGTGTGTGTGTGTGTGTGTGTGTGTGTGTGTGTGTGTGTGTGTGTGTGTGTGTGTGTGTGTGTGTGTGTGTGTGTGTACACTGCACCTATATACTGTTGTACAGTATATCCTGTAAAGCAATTTTTTTTGTTTTTTGTTTTCTCTCTTTTCTCCCCTTTCACTGGCTTCTTTTCGACTGTGACAACCGCAGAATATCGTAAGTAACAAAATGATCTTCTCCCCACCCCTATTCCATCTGGTCACTGTATATATGTTCTTCTCAAGGAATTTAATCATGCTTTCCATTTTAAAATATAAGTTTTGTTAGCACAGATGAGAAGTGGTCAGATAATGCCACTTTATTATCAAAGGTAGTTCCAGTTTCCTTGGCACAATTTAGTGACCAGACCATTTACAATGACGTTCAATGACCTGAATTCCGCTGAAAACCAGTGAAATTACCTGACCCGATTGACAGATCTTTTCACTTTTTACGATTCTATAACTACATGCAACGCAAGATTAAGCAACCAGTAAGAAGGAGGTATTTACAGTCCCCATACCTGCTCTCTTTGACTCTCTGTTAATCACTGTGGTGAACTCAATTCAAAACATGTTCCTTTGAGCTGTGTTGTCTTCCATGGTCCTAACCACCAGGACTACGGATGTCTGGGTGTTTGAAGTTAGATTTGATGGAGTGATGATTATTGAAAATAGTGAAGTAAATTGTGAACTAATTGCATTTCACTGTGTTACTGCTTGAATGCAACCAGCTCAGTGGCCTTGTGGTTAGAGTGTACACCCTGAGACTGGGAGGTCGGGGTTCAATCCCCGGCCGGGTCATACCAAAGACTCTAAAAATGGGACCCAGTGCCTCCCTGCTTGACACTCAGCATCAAGGGTTGGATTGGGGGTAAATCCCTGCGACATGTCCAGGGGGTGTACTTGTACATCAAGCTGCCTCACACTACAGAAACAGGAGATAGGCTCCTGCCCTATGGGCCTCATGGCTCGGCAAGGCTACTTACTTGAATGCAGGCAGTCTCAGGTCTCTGCATTTAAATATGAACAAAAATGCACATAATGCTCAAGTGCTATTTCATTTTTCTATATTCAAAAGGCTATTTATTAGCTTGAAGCTTGTGCAACAAGGTTATGGCAATGGGTTACGCAATAGGGTACAAAGCCTGCCACCATGATTACAAACTTATATAATCTAATCACAATGGGTTGCTCCATAGAAACACAGTTATGTCAGTCTATTTTTCAATCATAAGAGAGACAAAATGCAATGATAATGAATAGAGTTTATTGCATGAAGCTATTTATTCATAGAAATGGCACTGGTTTTGTGTTCATAGGAATTCAGATAATCCTGTTAAAGATTAGTCATGAGGTCCATGTCTGTACAGTACTTCAAGGTCCTATGTGGATACTTAGGAATCCATCGTCAATGTATAATACCTGTCAGTTACTTAAGTGAGTTACGAGTTACAAAATTCAAATCTCAAAATTCCTAGGGGAGGTGGACGCTTTTCAGACAGGGCATTAGTCCGACATTCATCCGCATGTCGGACTAGCGTCTGTTCCCGTGCTTGCGTTTATGGTTAGGTTAGGAGATGAGGTGGGTTGTCATTTATCGGACCAATGACTTGTCTGAACTACGTACTGCACGTCAGTCATGAAAATGAGGCTGCATTCTGCTTTTCAGTGTTTCTAAGTTGACATTTTGACGCTGGTTTTGGACACATTGTGGCATGATGTTCACCTGACTGCAGTGTCAGTGTCATATGGACTGTGGAATCACAATCCTATAGACAGGCTTGGAGATCATCAGCTCCCTGCCTGTCGTTCTGTCTGTCTTGTCATTAACATGAAAAGCCTACAGTATGACCACTTTGTTTCTGTCATGAAACATTTACAGGAGACTCTCAACAGACTGCACACACACGCACACAGGTCATGCAGACAGCTGGTGCTGACAGAATACTGTACAATGCTGGCCAACACTTTGGGACATCATTTGCTCCATAACAATTAAAGCATAATTGCCACATGGTCCTGCTGTACTGTGCCTACCCACGCACCCACCCAAACAAAACTGCTTGTTTACTCACCATGTACAGTAGCCTTTGTTACCTTGGTGATCCTGGAGCAGAAACACATCAGCACTCATGTCCTGACACACTGCACCACTTTGGTCAATTTCTACACTGATTTAAATTAACACATTGATCACTGCATATTCTACTGTGTGACTCACTGATCACATAATAATATAGACCTGCGGTGTTGTTGGTGAATATGGATGGACAGTTGGTTGTGTCCATGTGTTTGTTTTGTATGTGTCCTGCTATATGGATGGACAGTTGGTTGTGTTTGTTTTGTATGTGTTCTAGGCCTACTAGCTCCATGGAGAAGAGTTGTTAGGAAAAGTGGAGATTGACTTTGAGAATGAAGCATACAAATCTTGTCTTGGAGTCAAGAGTACTGCTGGTTGTCCTTCTGCATGGTAAACTGAATCCACAAGGGACCATTTGGATCCATTTCTTGAGATAAATCAACACTGCATATTGTTCTGCATGACTCACTGATCGGCGACTAAATGTAGAGTTAGTGAATATGGTCAAGTACCAGTAACATCTGAGTCCCCAGGACTGTAGCTGAGAACCAGCTGCTAAGGTATTTTTAACTAAATCAAACTCTTGAGAGAGACATTTGTTCTACAGTATGCGTGTGCATGTGGTAACAGCATTAACTGGCGGAGCCAATAACAAGCCCCCAGGGTTTGTTTTTTTATACATCTTTTTATTGAGATTTTCACTGAAGGATATCCCAGGATCAGGTAGACACAGTAATAGTCATGATGACAGATCATATTCCTTGGGTAATATGACGGATTTAAAGTAAGTACAACATAAGATCTGACTTATTTTGTTGCTGTACCTATTGCATGTAATAGGTACAGAGATAAATAATAAGGTGACTATGCTACTGAACACCCCGAGCCCCTCCCAAATTAAAAGCGTTTGAATAAGCAAGGCATATTATTTGTGGAGGGTTTTATAAAAGGTCATGAATGGTTTTAGAACTGCACTGACAACACTATCAACACTTGCATAAACAGCTATGTAGCCAGACACACTCTTCGTGCATGCATGCACATATTATTAATTTGACATCGAAACTCATGTCTTGACATACTGCACGTGTGCGTGCGTGCGTGCGCATGCCTCTATCACATCCCTGTGCTGCTGAGTCTAATCACTACCTTCATCACTACAAAAATAAAAATAAAGCAATAGCAGATCTGCAGGCTAAACACATCACATTGCGTGTTTTTTCCCCCCGCTATTCATCCCCCCAAAAAGCTACTAATATCCCTCTGGTTCAGTTTAGGTGGGAATTCTTTGGGCTCAGCTCAAATTGTCATTCAAGGCTCATGTGAAGCTGTACCCCTGACCCAGTTAATACTTTGACACGTCCTAGCAGGGCTTTCCGAGGGAATGCTGACAGAAAGAGGAGGAAAAAAGAGCAGGAATCAGCCACCGTGATGGAGAGGTACAGTTTCCTGGCTGTCCTGTCCCGGTTCTGTTCCGTTCCGTTCTGTCCCGTTCTGTCCTGTGCTGTGCCAAACGTTCCCGTTGATAATCCCTATATACTGTACATGCTGATATATAGGCAACTCTCCATGGACCTCATTCACAACGGCATTTTCGCTCATAACGTGAGCAGTGTATGGACAGGTATTTACGAGGATTCCCACATTACGTGGGAATTCATGGCCATCTCCGTGAACTTGATGTTGACGTTGGTTGGTCGGAAACTCTGCACATTATAGACTCCAGGGTGGTGTATAGGGCATACAACTTGCGTATATTTATTTAGAAGGCTTTAGTCTTCATGCTGAATCAATAAATACGGTAGTTCCCAAACCTCAGATAAAATATGTAGGCATGTGTCCCCAACATTGGTCAGCACATGCGTTGTGAGCTTGTAGATCGGCTTGTAGATCGGCTCTCCTATCTCCCCCTGCAAGCAAAATCGAGGGTTACTGCGGCCGTCGGCTACAGTATATAAAAAAATCACACCTGTGTGAACTGAGTGGTGCAACTCCCCCACCCCCCCACCGCTCTCTCTCTCTCTCTCATTAGCAGGCAACAGTGCAGCACTATCCCTCTCTCTGTTTCTGGCACAACAGCGCCCCTACTGGTACTCATAGTCATATACTGGTGCTCATTAACCAACACATAGGTGAACCAACACGGACATTGCTGTTCCTTGGAGTGGTTGCACCACTCAAAAATAGAAGACCACATTAGCCTACTGAATGGCATCAGTGTGTTTGGAAAGTCGGCCAGTCATATCATAGTTTTAAGACGGCTCACCTCCACTCGCGCTTGTTCACAAACATGACGGACAGACAGACATAAGAAAGGCATTTCATGACGATCATCACTGTACTGTAACTCGCTGATCAGCATGTTGACAGAGACTTTACGAAAGTTTCGTAGGCCTAAAGACTTTGCTGCAAGCACCTATATCTGCCTCCATTTGCGTCGTGGTATTAATTTATAATAATGTACAGCAGGGGTCCTGACCGGACCGCGGACCACCTCTCTGTGGACCCTGGGCAAGTTTTTTTGGAAACTTGACAAAAAACTTGACACTCAGTTCACACAGGTGTGATTTTTTTTCTTTGTGCCTCAACACAATACCTCTCATTTGCTGTGAATTTTTGGAGGGGAATATTTGTGAAACATTTTATTTCCATACTCTGCACCCCAGTATTGGTTGGTTGGGAGGGGATCCGATTTGTATAAGCTTGCCTTGGTGTGACTGTACTAAACAGGCATAGAGCCCCGCTCTCCGCTGGCCGCTGTGTGGCCCACACCGCGCTCATGGGACCGGACCTTAGTCTTTTTCAAAAATGATTAGTGGACCTTCAGCATTTCTAGTTGAGGACCCCTGATGTACAGTATATTGATCACATGCGGACGCCCCAGTGGCCCACACAGAATAGCCAACTCTTATTGATCAGGCTTGATATTGGATCAGATGAAATATAGTCAAAAAACTGATTAATCCCACAAGAAACAAAAAAAGAGCCAAAACCACATGGTCCGGTGGATTAAATATGTCCTGTAGTAAATTAAATATGGATAATGCCATAATGGTGGAGAATATACCTTGCAGGTTTCAGTAGAACAGATCGAGAATCCAGGCACATCCATTAGCTTCCAATATCATAGTTTATTCAGATTAGCCGAAATCAGGTGACATACAAGGCGGAATGCATCCTTGCCAGTGAGTTCTCACCACGATGCTCCGCTCATATATACATTCAATTGTCCAGTTCCAGTTAGTGCATGTACGTGCATGTGAGTAGACTTTCATTGGTGTTACTGTGTGACAGAGGTGTGTGTGCTTCTTATTTCCTAACGACTCTCATGCCCTGGTGTTGAACCCCAGTCCGGACATAAAGCTATGATATATGGGACCTCGCCCAAACTCAGCTTTTGTATAGTCTCCTCCGGCTCTCTGACCTGTATGACCCAGGCCTGGACACTGGACAGAGCATTCCTTAGCTCTCCCCTTAGTATCACTCCATGCTCATACAATATCTTAACTCACCCTTTAACATGGACTATAAGACTACATCTAACCCACAACTCCATATATCTCACTGTGGAATACATGACCTCACCTGTATCAGTGTGTAGTGGTTGTAAACACAGGTGTATTATTATGTGTCTTTATGACATGATGAAACCACCTTAACATAGTAGGCTACTAACTTCTGTTCTACCTCTGAGGGGGAAGGGTGGCTTGGTTTGTGAAATGATCCCTCTGCATGCCCTCCAGCTGTTTTAGTTGGAGGCAGTCAGAGTACTGGGTCTCTTCACATATCTACCCCAGATTGTGTCCCCACCTCTATTTATCTATATATCTATATGCCTACTGTATAATGCCTATATGTCTGGGCGCCAATACACAACAGTCCTGTGTCCATATATTTGCTTTTCCAAATCCGACCCCAGTAATCAATAAATCCAATAGGCCAAAGGAAAATGATCAGATTCTATAACCCTGCAGTGCATTGCAATTCATCAGTAAGTATCATTGCTGAGTTTTAATATAGCATTTGGTCGTGTGGTGAACTGTACAAATTAACTTCTCATTATGTGAAAGTAACTAACAGTTAACACTATCAGTTAACTTATTAACGTTCTGACATTTAACAAGGAGTGAAGCAATGCGTGCCAAGTTGGCAAGTTTCGTTTATAATTATATACACATATAAACTCGCGCTGTTTGCTTTAAGATCTGTCCGTGCACTGCACAGACAGATCGCGGTTCACTGTTGTATAACTTGATCTGTACAGGCTATGATGACGTATTTAGATATTTCCTGTTCCTTGGTGTGGAATGGGCGTGGATGTTCCATCAAACCAGGCGACACCAGGCGAATCGCTTGGGAAAGATGCGGAAAGGGTACACCGGGTGATCCACACAAATTAAGTGATTACACCACCTTCGCTGAATAACACGGGAGCTAATCGTAGCTTGATCGGACGGATAAATCCAATATCATTACGCATCTCATTTACACTGTGGCGTATTTCTCCATTGTGAATGAGGACCCATGTCTTTAATTCAAACACCATACTCAAGAATCACAAATCACAAAATCGTCATTTGACAGAGGACCAAACGGATGCAAACACACCCAACACATTTTCCACCTCCTAATGTCAGTAGCCATTCAGTGTGTTTGCGTGTGTATACTCTCTTTGCATGTGTGTGTGTTTGTGTATTGTAGGCGGGTCATTCATTGTGACATGGGTGACACACACATCAAAGCTGGATGAAAGAGCACCAATTTATTTTAAACACACACACACGCACGCGTGCGCAAGCAGGCGAGTGCACACGTAGACTCCCTGCATGTAGATGTCATGGTCGACCTTGGCAATCAATACACGCTGAATCTACTCAGGAAACTGTCTTTTTAATTATGTCTCTGAACTTCATGTTGATTAGCGTTTTCTTTTCTTTTTTGCACAATCACATTTACATCTTTCTGCAGTCTTGAGTAGCTGCTCTTAATATATATAGCAAGCAGATCTACTTTTTTCTTTCTTCTTTTTATTGGGAAACAGAGGTGTAGCTATACCCAGAATTCTCTGGAGTGTTGGTTTCTAGAGTTTCTCTCAGGGGCAGCTTGAATAAGCAGTGGAGTGTGAAGTTAAGTTGGTCTGTCTATCAATACGGTGCTGTAGCTTACTTCATTGCAGTGCAAAATGAACAAACCAATCGATATCTGGCAGCAGACATCACTCTCTCTCTCCCAAGGAAAACAGGACTGTGAGCATGTGTTTGATGTTCTGTGCTGCTTATTTCTTGATGGTGTCTGAATCAAAATGGAGCTCTGGACAAGAGTTGTTTAGACCCTGCAAGATCCACCGTTGTGGTATATTTTAATTCAATCATTAATTTTTATTTTCTTCTGTTCGCAAAAATATAATCGTCCGGGTGAAAATCACCCGTGTTTAGTGTTCTAGGGTTAATAATTAAAATTAACACTGCATTTTTTTGTGTGACTTCACTGATCAGGACCTAATATAGACATTGCATTGTTGGTAAATACTGTAGCAGCCTATGGTTAAGCGCTTGCCAAACCCAACATGCCCCCAGGGTTTTATTTGTGGATTATTTTTAATTATTATTATTTAAATAAATGGTCAGGACTGGTTTGAGAAGTTTGGAAGAGAGTGCACAGACAACACATACTAACTCTTGCATAAACATCTATGTAGCAAGACACACACACACACACACACACACACACACACACACACACACACACACACACACACACACACACACACACACACACACACACACACCATGCAGGCGTGATTGTGAGTCGTCCTGACATGATTGGTGATTTTAACAGCTGTTGTCAGCCAGCACCAAACACAGCCAGTTAAACAACTGACAGGCTGATTGAAGCCCCCCCCCCCAACCATCAGTCCCTCTGACTCATCCGTCTATTTCAAGCTATGCTTTCACAACTAACAGAGCTGACACCCAATAACTCACATGGCCGTCGCTGACAAGTCAATGTTTCATTTGAACTGGCAAAAAGGTGTTTCGTCGGTACAAGTTTATTTATTTATTTTATTTTCTTACTTTCAGGTTTATTTGCCTAATTTTAATTTAATGTGTCATCCAGTTATACAATACCCATTGTACCCGTTGTCAGAGTACCCATTGTACCCGCCCCTCTGGTCCTCGTCAATGCACAGAGTTTTATGGGAAAATGTCCATATATGGGCATTTCGGACGAATCGGTGGTTCTGAACAAGCGCCTATGCATATGAAAAATTTGATTAATTAATTCATTAATTTGATTCATTAATTAATAAGATTAATAAAGTAAGATTAATTTGTATTATTGCTCTTGTAATGCTATTGGAGACACTGGGGGGACACTAGGGGACACTGGGCAGGCACTGGGGAGGCACTGGGAAGACACTGGGGAGGCACTGAGGAGGCACTGGGGAGACACTGGGGAGGCACTGGGGAGACACTGGAGAGGCACTGGGGAGACACTGGGGAGGCACTGGAGAGACACTGGGGAGGCACTCAGGGGAAAACTGGGGAGGCACTGGGGAGACACTGGGGAGGCACTGGGGAGACACTGAGGAGACACTAGGGAGGCACTGGAGAGACACTGGGGAGACACTGGGGAGGCACTCAGGGGAAAACTGGGGAGGCACTGGGGAGACACTGGGGAGGCACTCAGGGGCAAACTGGGGAGGCACTCAGGGAGACACTGTGGGGAGGCACTGGGGAGGCACTGAGGGGACACTGGGGAGGCACTGGGAAGACACTGGGGAGGCACTGAGGGGACACTGGGGAGGCACTGAGGGGACACTGGGGAGGCACTGCAGGCACGGGGGAGGCACTGGGAAGACACTGGGGAGGCACTGAGGGGACACTGGGGAGGCACTGGGGAGGCACTCAGGGGGACACTGGGGGGCACTGCATGGGCAGACACTGGGGTGGCACTTGGGGAGGCACAGGGGAGCAGAATTCCGGACTAACCATTACTTACCTTCATCTGATGTTGTTATATCCAAGACTGAGAGGTACAGGTGAAAAATGACATAACACTGTGTGTGGAGGATATCTCGTCATGATGAAAGACAGAATGTTTGAGTGATCAAAATTACCGATTTAGCGTATGACCCACTACACACGGTCGGAGCTGCGTTGGTCTCGGGATGGAGTTATGAAAATTTTCATTGTTCACCTACTGTATACTACTTGGATATAACATCTGATTAAGGTAAGAAATGGTTGGTCCGGAATTATCCTTTAATTCATGGTCAAGCATTCGACTAGTATATTACACTGTTTCTATATGTTGGGTGTACTTGATCTCTGTCTCTCTTTCTCTGTTGTCTCTCTTGGCACCTTTTTCTCCTTGCTGTTTCGGTTCTCTTTCTACATCTCTTCCACAATTCATTTCCATCTTTCTTACCTTTCTGTCTTCCCTTTCCTTTTCTGTCTTCTGCAGAAACTTCCGGAAACAACTCAGGATGGTCGGCAGCCGCAGGATGAAGGCTCAGAGTAAGACAGAGTGTGTGTGTGTGTGTGTGTGTGTGTGTGTGTGTGTGTGTGTGTGTGTGTGTGTGTGTGTGTGTGTGTGTGTGTGTGTGTGTGTGTGTGTGTGTGTGTGTGTGTGTGTGTGTGTGTGTGTGTGTGCGCGTGCGCATTATAAGTATGCTTTTGATGCATTGTAAACATGGCATGTCTAGCATGCATAGCAAGTGTTTCCACGCAATCTACTGCATATGCAATGATCGTTTGAAGTGTTATTGGGAAGCATCATTCCAAAATGCAATCATGGCCTACAAACATGATGCAGACATCTATCTTGAGTCTTGTCTGATTACAATACAAACATTGCTTTTGTTAAAGCGTGCGTGCGCGCTTGTGTTTGTCTTCATTACATACTGCATTACATACTACGTTATTAATAGTATGTTTTGTGCAGCTTCCTGTTGAGTATGCATGTATGCTAGTTTGCATTCTAGGCATAAGCTCCATTAGTGCAGGAAGTATCACAACTGTCCACTGTGATAAATGATAATGTTAAGTCTAAACAAAGCACTGGCACAGCTCTGTGCTCTTAAGAGATGGTTTTATGCTCTCACTTGCAAAGAGGGAGCCAAGTAGCCTGGCTCCAGGCCCTGAATCAAAGAGGGAGCCAAGTAGCCTGGCTCCAGGCCCTGGATCGCTAGCCACAGCCATTAAAAGATTGTTCTTGCGACTCTGTCTATGGCGGTGTATTCTAATACTGCGGCTCGGCCAATCAGCAACGTTTCAACTCGATGACGTCAAACAAAAACCCACATGGCTGTGGTAACTTGCGACAGTATTGATCAGACTATTAAATCGCCCTATGATAAATTGTCTCTTTCCAGAAACGACAATCATCCAACATATTTTACTGTGATTGTTTACTTGCTAGTAGCACTCGTTCACCGTGTTTGTTTGGTTAGCAACCGGGTTAGCCACATTGACAACGACATCATCTGCTTTACTACTATTTTGATTGAACAAATCACCGAAGACTCCCGCTTTGGCAACACCCATGCCAAAAACGGTATGACGTGGGAAGGGCTATCAGTCTGAATAATGAAGTGAAACAAAATGAAAATTCAGAGTGTCAGGCTAGGAGCCAAGTACAAGAAGCTCTAATTCAGTTAAAAAAAACACAGCTTCCATCCAAAATGTTCAGAGAGAATACGTGCATAAATGGGAAGGAAGCAAGTTAGACAATTCAAACTGCACCAATGATATGACGCATCGCAGTCTTTTTCAAGCTGTACTCGCGTATATAAAACATGTCTCGTGTCTGCCTCATGTCTTGTCCGTGTCTGAAAAGGGTTCAATTCATTTTCAATGGAAGTCACACGTTTTGAAGAGACAGCCTTGTCTGATGGGGGTGGGGGAGGACAGAACACAGCCATCAGACAAGGCTGTCTCTTCAAACCATGTGACTTCCATTGAAAATGAATTGAAGCTGTTTCAGACACGGGTCAGACACGAGACACACTCATATCAAACAAACATGCTCTCCGTCTGTGTTTCATGGCCGTCTCAATACTTTTCCAATGGAAGTCACATGGTTTGACCAAACACTTTGTTTGTGTTTGATTGCCCCATCAAACAGTGTTTGGTCAAACCATGTGACTTCCATTAGAAAAGCATTGAGGCGGCCATGAAACACAGACGGAACAGAGCATGTTCGTTTGATATGTGTGTACGAGGCCTCTGTGTGAGTGCGGCCTTGGATATTTCCGTGAGAATTTCTTTATGCGTAATTGTTATATAAAGTCAAAATTAATCTTAACAAACCCCAACATTAAAATGACACTTGACATTTGAGTGATGCGTGTTTGTTTGTAGTGATAGCTAGTGGCACAATAACAGTGTCTGCAGTGGTGTGGGTGGGGGCACTGGTGGGCGTTTGTGTGACCATTTCTCTCCTCTGACTTCATTAGCCTTTGCTGAGCGTCGAGCAAAGAGTTTCAGCCGCTCATTGAGTGACCCCACCCCTGTCAAGCCTGACTCACTACATGACTCCAGAGACAGTGGGTCTACCAACGTGCATGACACACACACACACACACACACACACACACACACACACACACACACACACACACACACACACACACACACACACACACTTATGACCATGTGTGTTTCCTATACTGCACCATGTTTGTATCTACTCATCTCATTTCAGCCCTCTGCCTCCTTTTCTTCAACTCTACCTCATCAAAATTCTGTCCGTTAGCAGCCTTGTGCTTTGTGTTGTGGCTGAACTTCATGGAGGGTTTGTGTGTGTGTGTGTGTGTGTGTGTGTGTGTGTGTTTTTGTACTCTCCTTTCATCTCCCCTTTGTTGGTGTCCGTGCATGCATGTGTTACTCTGTCTACATGCATGCAACCTTTATCATGTGTTTTTATATGGTGTTAAACGTTTGTGTCTCTGCGCGCATGTGTGTGTGTGCTTAATCATTCGTGCCTGTGTGTGTACGGCATGTGTACATTTGAGCATTATGTGTCCATGCATTTGTGCGTACAGTATGTGCATGTCCTTAATTGTGTGTGTGCGCGTGTGCGCATCACAGGTGGGGACCTGCAGAGCTCCACAGGGACATTGGATGAGGGTGGGTGTGAGGAGGACCCAGACTGGGAGGAGGAGAGAGAGACAGAGAGGGTGGCCTGTGAAGGAGAGGACTTTATACCCCCAAAGATCATGGTGTGTGCTTTTGTTTTGTTTTTTTGTTTTTTTACTTTTTGTGTGTTTTTCCCCTCCCATAAATGAATGCCCTACTTGATCATACTATACATTGTCACACAAAAGTAGCAAATAATGCCTGATCTACAAGCATATACAGTATGTAAATATTTTGCATATTTTTTTCTATTTCTTTAATTGGCACACGCACGCACACTCATCCAGAGTTTTATGCAATGATGGAATGATGACATTCTTGGCTTTATTGACCTCTATTTAGTTCAGATATTAAGCAAAGATATATCATAATAGGCTACAAGCTTCACTGTCATCGACATATTAATTAGTAAGAAATCTAAATATTGACATAACATTTATGCAAATTAGATTAAATTATATTTTTTGTTGAGCGAGTTCAAAAGAAAGAATCAATGCCTTTGTATGTATTTTTGTTGTTGTGAGACTAATATTGTTTGATAGCCATGTCTATTGTCAATTGTTGTTAATCTAATGATTTCTTTAGTCAACGACAACAAGCATAGTAGCCAAACATGCATCTAAAGATTTATAATGAGTTGTACTCAAGTCCACACCACCACCACCAACTATACTATACAAAGTGGTCAACGTTATAGTCAGAGTGATTTTAACTCATCATGGTTTCTCTCCTCAGTTGATATCTTCCAAGGTGCCAAAGGCTGAGTACATCCCCAACATCACTCGTCGAGATGACCCATCCGTCATTCCCATCCTCTATGTGAGGCTCAATTATTTTACTTTGAAAGGTTATAATTTTGTATTAAGCTTAAATCATAATCTGACAACCCAGGCCATTAGTATGATGTGTTGTCAGAGCAGGAAGAAGAGAGCAGAGAGAGAGGATGACGGGTAATACCGGCCCTAAGTAGAATCCAAACAGACATTGTGATTTCAATATATATCTTTTGCCAGAAATTAGTGCATTTCATTATCTGGAAAGAAAATAAGTGTTAAACTCCTACAAGTGTTGTGTAGACACTCAGCGCCGGGATTCCTTCAAAATAGGAGCTCTGGGGTGCCGGAAAGACATGGACGCTTTTATTCTGAAACCCAACCCCCAGAAACAACCCGGGGGAAAAACGGAGAAATAGTTTGCTTTACTTTGCTAGCTTACATTGCTATCATTTTAATTTATATCCAAAAAGCGTTCATATTATGAACGCTGACCAATTTCCTTGTCAGCTTGTCATCAATAATTGTGCCTAGATATTTGTAACTGGGTACAATATCTACAGTCTGTCCATTGACAACACTCTTCTGGGGGGATTGTGGGGAACGTCTAAAATCTATGCATAGCTCTTTTGTTTTAGAGACATTAAGCTGCAAGAACCAGGGTAGAAAGTCGTCTACCACTTGCCCGTGACAGTTCTCATCATTATCAAGCAGGCTGACGATGACCGAGTCGTCAGCGTACTTAATGATGAATCTGTTGTGGAAATGACTAACACAATCGTTGGTATAAAGAATGTAAAGAAAGGCAGATAAAACACAACCCTTGGGCGAGCCAGTAGAAGATGTCAGGAAGTTAGACAGTATCTCGTTAACCCTTACACGTTGAGATCTGTTAGTTAAGAAGTCAAGAATCCAGCCCGCCAGACAAGGATCTACACCAAAGGAGTTAACCAGTTTATCAACCAAGACATGGGGCTGTATGGTATTAAATGCTGAGGAAAAATCAATAAAGAGCAGCCTGGCATGGGTTTTACTACCTTCAAGGTGTTTGTGCAGGAGCTTAAGTAAGGTGGCAAGTGCATCTTGAACATCCCTTCCAGCCCTATACGCAGACTGGAGGGGGTCAAGTAGACGCTCAGTTTTTGCCACGAGTTCGGACTTGATTCGTTTTTCAAATTGTTTCATGATCAAGGAAGTTAGAGCAACAGGTCTGAAGTCATTGAGCGTTTGGGGCTTATTGCTCTTGGCCACCGGAACAGAGAGCGCCCTGGATTAGGAGAGACGAGGCATTCTTTCGACTTAGCCGCGCTAACAGCTAAGTCAACGAGAAGTCAACGAAAACGAGAGTCAACGAGAAGCTACGTAATAGTACACACGTCCAATGCATCCCTCGAAGCGGTTATGAAAGTACTAGCTATAAAGACACATCACACATACTTTTTAAGTCAAGTATGTGTGAATATATTAGAAACAAACAAAACCATGGATGTCAGAAATCTTTTTAAATAAATATAATTAAGCCAGGAACATAAGTTGATTTAATCAGTGTTTGTATATGAACACTAATGATGATGATGTGTGATAAATCTATGCCTTTTTATTTACAATGCTCTCAGTAGCTATTTAATACTAGATCCTGACCTATAGTGTACTGTGTACACATTACAATTAAGTTACATTTACAGATTTCTCTGTTTATTTTGTTCTTACAGGACCACGAACATGCCACATTTGATGACATCCTTGGTGAGTATGATATACATGTACTGTATGTGCATGTGTTAGTGTAGTATTGTATGTACATATTTTGTTGAAGAATTCAAAATCCAAAGTGAAAACAACAGAATAAGAGGAAGCTTGTCAATGCTTGGGACAATAAGTGTGTGTGTGTGTGTGTGTGTGTGTGTGTGTGTGTGTGTGTGTGTGTGTGTGTGTGTGTGTGTGTGTGTGTGTGTGTGTGTGTGTGTGTGTGTGTGTGTGTGTGTGTGTGTGTGTGTGTGTGTGTGTGTGTGTGTGTGTGTGTGTGTGCACGCCGGCTGCATGCAGAGAGCAGTGAGATGAGCCAGCTTACTGTCTTAAACATATAACCACGCACACACCCGTTGTAACTGCCACCGCTAATGCAGTAGGGTTCTGACATGTTTTGGACACTTTTGGTGCAGATGTGCCTTATCGCCACGCTAAAATCAGCCTTTAAACAAGCTCTGAACAGTGGCCGCGTCTACAAACAACGCTCGAATGTCTACGACCCCAGTCCACCACAACCTGTCGGTGATACCACCGTTGACTTCGAGCAGTATGTACGACCACTATCGGACCGTGAATGGACCACCTTTCAGCAGCATGAAAGAGCGTACCGAGGGACACTGGACACCAAACTGCTGCAAGAAAGAACTAACTTCGCCGTCACCCCGGGCGGGGCTGAGAAATGGAGCAGGCTGATCTCTGTCCTAGTCGGCGTTTTCTTCGAGAATGGAATATTCTCCACAATGCAGCGAAATGGACGCCCATACGGATACCCGCTCTTAAAATATGCCGCTAGAATTCTGAAGAAGTTCCCCCTATGTGACGACTACCCAGTGGATATTACGGCTGACGCGATCATAATCTGGATTGAGGCGCAACTATGTTTTATCCGTGAAAGGATACAACCTGCGCTCCGTGCCACTGGGACTCAAACACAACGGCAGCAGAAAAAAGTTTCCAGAAACAAACTGGCATACCTTTGGCAACATCGTAAGTCAAAAGCAATTGATATTATCATGAACAACAGCTGTTTCCCTGAACCACCGCCCGCTGTTAGTAATACAGACACTGTACATGATTATTATAAGGCTAAATATCAAGACGCACCCACCGCTATGCCCCTGGCCACGCCCCCATGGCATGACGTCATTGAAAATATAGAACCAGGTTATCTCCCAGATACCAGCAGGTTCACAGCAGAGGAGGTAGATACAGTTCTCATTTCCCTTCCTAACAACAAAGCCAGTGGCTCTGATGGAGTAACATATGAGACTCTGAGAGCTACTAGACCTATGTCAACACAAAACCTTACAGATATTTTTAATACCTGCCTAATTAATGAGAGAGTGCCTGACTCCTGGAAAGGTGCCCTCATTTACAGGACACCAAAAAAAGACAATAATCCAGATGACCCGTCCACCTGGCGTGACATCTCCTGTCTCCCCAACATATACAAAGTCTTTATGAAGTGCCTGCTTGCCCGCATCCTACCCTGGCTGGTAGACACAGGAACACTCTCCCCACATCAGAAAGCCTATATCAATAGACAGGGAATGCATGAATGCTGGTGATGCTGAATGCATTGGAGGAAATACATCTACCTCAGCCTTTTGTGAATATTATTTCCAATGTGTACCAAGACTCGTTTCTCCAGGTCATCTGTGGGAAGCAGCTCACAGACCCAATTTCCCTCAAGGTGGGGATAAAAACAGGCTGTCCATGGAGTGCTGTACATTTCATTCTACCCCTTAGCCAATGGATGAAATGGATCCATCAGTGCGCTCCGCCACACGTCCGGTCCCCAAACCCCGTCCAGGGATATGCTGACGACGTGCAGGTGTCATCAAGGGAGGAGGACGTCATCACCAACATGCTGGCACGCACCGATGAATTCCTCCACTGGTCCGGGCTGGAGGTGAAACACACAAAATGTGCCATGCTCCACGAACGCCGCAGCGGCGGCAACCGTTGGTACAAGGCCAAGAAAGACAAGCCTCCCTCCTTCCTAATTATGGGACAACCCATCAGGGTTGTCCGTAATCAGGCCCGTAATGAGACGTACCCATACCTGGGCCATAAGTTCAACATCGCTGGTGAGTGGGGGGAGCAAGTCGAGGAGCTCACTAGAGAGTTTCACTGTCGACTCGACCTGATCGATCTGTCCCCCCTCCCTATAGTCATGAAGCTCGAGGCTGTGAGAGAAGTGGCCCTGGCGAAGATACAACACCTATTTGCCAATGTACACATGCATCCCACAACATGCACTGAGAGACATGACAAATAGAACTGTCCAGCTGGCCAGAAAATGGGTTGGCCTAAACTCACACTCCACACGAGACATACTCTTCCTTTCATATGGCGAAGGGGGGCTGGGGGTCCCAAATGTAGAGTGGACTTATGCAGCAACACGGCTGAGCCACCTACTGCACATGCTCAATAATGATGATGGCACCGTCAGAGAAATGGCCAGGGCATCACTCCTACTAGACCTGCGCAGGAGGAAGGTACCCCTGGCTGCTGCAGTCCAGAATAACTTCCTAGGCTTTAGGAGGAAAGACTCTGGGAAACTGGACTCACAAGCCAAGGGCTTCGGGGTCTGGTCTGATTGACCAGATCTCAACGACCTTTGCCATCGGACAGGAGTCCAGCTAAAATGGGCAAAAAACAACGAAAATGTGCCCATCTCAGATGGATTAATTACAGACTCCAGCGTGGTAGTGAAGGCTACCCTCACCCACCAGGGAGGGGACACTAGACTACAGGAAGAAACGGCAAGAAGGGTTCTGCTTAGCACGAAACAGACTGAAGCCAAAGAACATTGGCGTGGCCTTCGACTGCAGGGAAAGTTGGCCTGTGTTGATTCAGCTGATCACTCTGTTTCACATTCGATGTACAAAAATGCTGCTATTGGGGAGGATGTTTTAAAATTTACCATCAAAGCAAGACTACAAGTATTACCAACCATGTACAATCTGTCAATCTGGTATCCCGACACCCACACTCCACTCTGTATAAACCATCATGATTCTGAACAACACCTAGAATCCATTGCACACATAACAAATGGATGTAGTGCATACAAAAACGTATATATTGCTCGCCACGACCGGATTGTTGACCTAGTGTCTGATGCAGTTCGAAAGCATGTGCCATCTAGTGCAGCAATGTATAAAGACTCAAGAGTGTTACCAGATTGGTTTAGCTGTGCATGCGATGTCTTTGCTAACATCCCGAATACACCTGATGTTGTCTTTGTTGACACCAGACACAAGGAGGTCCTGATTCTGGAGGTGGGCTGTGTCTTTGATTTGTACATGGACCAGGCATTCCAAGATAAATATTAGTATCAACCATTACTTGGAAGCATAACAAACTTGGGGTATCGCTGTAGATTTGCCATACTGATATTCGGAAGCCTGGGCCATGTGCATAAACTGACCATGAGTGGCCTAAGAATAGCTGGCATGACAAAAAGCAAAGCCAAACAACTTGCCAAATACTGTTCTGTCTCGTCTGTTATAGGCAGTTTGTCTGTGTGGAGAAGGAGGTGCCATGTGTATCCTTAAGTGAACATGAACTGTCAACCCCGTTATATTTGTTTCCTTGTAAAATGAATTGTAATTTGTGGATTCAAATAAATAAATCGAAATGTGTGTGTGTGTGTGTGTGTGTGTGTGTGTGTGTGTGTGTGTGTGTGTGTGTGTGTGTGTGTGTGTGTGTGTGTGTGTGTGTGTGTGTGTGTGTGTGTGTGTGTGTGTGTGCGTGTGCGTGTGCGCGTGCGTGTGCGTGTGCGATCTCACCTCTGTCCCCAGAGGACTCAGCTTTCTCCTTCATTATGATGTGGACGGTTGGGGAACTTCTCACGCCTTTATCTCTCTCTCTCCCTCCCTCCATTTTTTGTGTTTTATTTTCATGCCTCTTAGAGGAGATTGAGAAGAAGCTGACTGCATACCGAAAAGGCTGTAGGATCTGGAACATGCTCATTTTTTGTCAGGTGGGTGTGAGAGTTAGGTACATGTTGTTCAAATTGATGAATGTAAAACTTGAATTATTCTATTGCTATTATTATCTAAAATTAATCTGCCTCTCTCCATCACATATGGGTCAATTACAGGGTAATGTGACTATGTAATGTAATTATTACTGAAATAATTTCAATCATGCCAAAGTTGAAATTATGTAGGCCTATGAGCAAGCATTCCATTGCTTGTTCATACAGTAGCACAGCGAAAACTCTAACTTTAAATTATAAATGTGTGCAGGATTTTGTTGAAAATGTTAATAATGGCACAGCAAATCATTGTATAATAATAATAATAATAAGGAAATGCTTCCCCAGGGAGGTCCAGGGCATCTGTACCTACTGAAGAACAAAGTCGCCACATTTGCCAAGGTTGAAAAGGAAGAAGACATGATTCAGTAAGATTTGTTCACTTCTATATCCTAAATGAATAAAGAGTTTCTCTGCACTCATCCAGGCCTGTAACATAAGCCCCTGCAGGTTGCCTTAAATAATAACCTGCTTTTTACTCTTAAAACCAAACCAAACTATTAAATAAGGCTGACATGTGTCCACATGAACCATTACAATTGTCAATAATATTGTCTCCCTCCAATTCCTTCCTAACTAACAATAATCAACTAATTACCGGTATTAATTATTGAGGGGCGATATCCCCTCCTATGTCCAGCTTTTGGTGTGTGTGTGTGTGTGTGTGTGTGTGTGTGTGTGTGTGTGTGTGTGTGTGTGTGTGTGCGTGTGTGTGTGTGTGTGTGTGTGTGTGTGTGTGTGTGTATTGTAGTGTGATTGGCCGGAATGAGATGATGTATGATGATGTACGATGATAACAGCGGCCCTCACATCACACGGGTGTGTGATTTTTATTAATTAATTAATTAACTAACTAACTAACTAATAATGCTAACTACTTCCTGGCAGTGTCAAAGTAGATGGAATGACACCACAAAGTACAGTAATCTACTTTTGAAAACAATGTAGATGGTTTGACTAACCAAGACAGTCGCAATCTAAATGAGGTCAGCAGAACAAAATGTCTACTACAGTATGAACATTTTTACTTTTGTCGACATACGGAAATGGTCTGGTCATTTCCTCACTCTCTCTCTCTCTCTCTGTACCAACCCGCACCCCTTCATGTGTCTTTCTTCTGTCTCTCTCCCTCTCTTTCTGCTGTATGATCAGGTTCTGGAAAAGGCTTAGTCGACTGATGAGCAAGCTCAACCCAGAGCCCAACCTCATTCACATCATGGGTTGCTATGTGTTGGGGAGTGCTAATGGAGAGAAGGTATGGATAGTCAATGTCTGTCTGTCTGTCTGTCTGTCTGTCTGTCTGTCTGTCTGTCTGTCTGTCTGTCTGTCTGTCTGTCTGTCTGTCTGTCTGTCTGTCACACATTAGCTGTGCAGGCACATTCATTCATGTGTGCAAATGGGCAAACTCTCAGGTACATTTTGTTACACACACACACACACACACACACACACAGACAGACAGACAGACAGACAGACAGACAGACAGACAGACAGACAGACAGACAGACAGACAGACAGCTCTGCAATGCAAACACGTGCTCTTACAACCATATTGACATGTACTGTATACACACTGAAACATTCTCTCTCTCTCTCTCTCTCTCTCTCTCTCTCTCTCTCTTTCTTTCTCACTTGTGCGTGCGTGTACTTGTATTACTAAACCTTTGAGGGAGTGAAGGGTAAATTAGTAACTGTAATGGACTATTACTACAAAAATACGGGCATTTTATTTTGAAGTTTCACTCTGAAACCGAAAGCTGGGTTTTTCAGAACGTCACATCCCAGGGTATGTAGCTCTGCTACATCACACAAACTTGTGGATTATTTCTAAACTATAATGTTTTCAGATACATATTTTAGTGTGTTGATTAAGTTTAAAATGAGTAATACCCTGTCTGGATGTCATCTTGAATGAAATAAAAAAATGAGTAGTTCTGTTCTGTAATCAACATCAGCTGTGTTAAGAGGACGCGCAGTGATGGGAATAAAACAGGTGAATGAAATCAAGCTTAATTTTTATTCATGCAGGACTCGTCACGTCATCACGCATCACGTTTTCGTTCAATTTAATTTGGATTTGTATGGACTTTTGATATAAAATACACAAAATGTATGCCTCAGATACCACAGATATGGTCTAAAAGTGTGAAAAACGTATTTTTTATTTCACTAGGTCTTTAAATGATTGCTAGAGAGCTAATCTTTATGAGTACAAGAGTGATTTTGCAGCATTTAGAACATTAATTGTGTGCAGCTTCTGTTGCATGTTGTAGTAGCCAATATAGTAATTGGCCTCCCAACACCCACACTTTGTAGATTGGCAGTCATGCGTTCACATCATATGCACTCACTTACCCCTCACTGGCGGTACCATCACCACTGCCATGACCGCTCCACCCCCACAGAGACTGACACGCACGCACGCACACACACGCACGCACGCACGCACGCACACACACACACACACACACACACACACACACACACACACACACACACACACACACACACACACAAAAACAACTAAAATATTCATGCTATTCATACTCATAGTAAGCAACTGCATATACCATACCACTGAATTCACTCACTCAAGCTTTGCACACTGTAATATTAGCCATTCAAGTAGAGCTCAATACCACACAGCACACACGGCTGTAATAACATAATGTACCACACTGGCAATGTTTTCTTCAGCCTCTCAGTCCTTACAACAAGTCAAGTCCAACATTAGTTCGATGCCAGAGAAATTCAAAGTGTGTTGGAGAAAATGCATACAGAACTCGGTAATCTGTAAAAATGGTGCCAGCTTGAATAGTGGGCACACTTTTGCAGATGGGTTCCCAGATTTCAACAAATACTGTACATTTGCCTTTTGTTTGAGCTTTACTCACATTTACTACAGTTCTACCAACTCTTTACATTGCTTACCATCATAGACCCTGTTACTAAGGGTGCTTGGGAGCCCGAGCACTTGAGAGAAATGCTGAGCACCCCCTTGATCTGCTGAAATGTGCATTTGGCGAGGGGGCACGGTTTGGGTTTAGCACCCAAGTTTAGCACCCATGGGCACAAGCATAAATCCGCACCTCTGCTCAGCACAGACAACTACTATAAACACAATCCAAGCCATCCACAACATATCTCGAGGAAAGCTATTATTACCATCTGGGCCATCCACAAGAAACACAAGATTTAATTAAATATAAAACAATATTTTTGGTACTTTCTTTTCGCTTCTGTTGCTAGCCTCCACAGGTCTCCCATTATAGAAACAGCCTACATGATAATCCGTGGTACACGTGCACAGGGTTATTAATGGTTTTTCTGCTCAAAATGTGATGAAGTACCATGTTTGAGACCTTATAAAACATTAATCTGAGCTTGTGCTAAGGAAGTTAATCGTCCATGCGTTGGTACACAGCCTAGAGTGAGGCTAGACTACAGATATGGAGAGATATCACTTCCGGGTCGGGCGGATGTGTCTCTTCTTCTTTGCTTATGTCGCGCATTTCAGTGGCACCGGTTCTTGCCTGGTTTCTCATCAGGACCACTATGGCCAGATATGATTTAATGTAACGCAATATTCCTCTTTGAAGGTTGTTCTTGTCTCCAATCCTCTCAAAGTATCTCCAGTGACCCACTTTTGCCCCTGAGCCCTGACCCACTGTTTGACAAACATTGCTTTAGGATGTCATTATTTGCTCCGACATGGTCATCTCAGTGATTTATCCTGCTGGCCGGGAGGTTGGAGGTTCTAGTCACTGGAAAAATAGATGAACAGATGAAGATGATGGGGAAAACAGATGAACAGATGAAGATGATGGGGAAAACAGATGAACAGAATTTCACAGTCCCCAGTGCACTACTGTACCTGTACAGCTCCCCCTGTAAGCGCAGCTGGGTAGGCAGGAGAGCTTGAGTCATCCCACACTATTAATAGCCTGAGGGAGCGAGCCAGAGCATTTTTTTGAAGATGATCACGCGTCATATCCACTGTGACTATTGTCACCAACCACTCACACTATATACACTACATCTATCTATAGGCTGGTTGTTGCAATACAATCTTGTTTCCGGTGCACTCACTTTAATTTCGACGCCGATTTAGACAGGTCACTCTGTTTGGATGAGCTGCAGTGTTAGCCTACTATTGAGCTGCAGTGAAATGTTGAAATTAAAGGCAAATGTTCTATCCTGATTCTATCCAATTAGCCCACTGTCAATTTGGCGTGACAAATGGAGTGCCACCCACATGCCGCATACACAACTGCTCATACTTTTAAATGACACATTAACCTTTCCATTTATATTCAGCTGTGCCCTTTGCTCTATAAAGCTCTTGTATAAATAAATAATAAGTTGTGTTTGTGTAAAGTGATGTTATTTTGAAAGGGGATGTGCTCTCTCTCGCCCCCTTCCTTCCTCCACCCTCCCTGCAGTTGACCCAGAATCTTAAGAAGTTGATGAGACCCCACTCAGTGGAGTTCAAGTCCCCGCTGGAGCTTTCTGCACAAGGTGAGGGCATCACACACACCCAAGGAGCTACCCATGTAGTCATGTTTCAATGTGCCTGTGCGCGCGCACGCCGCACGCGCTGTAGTATAAGCATTGATTTTCTACGATGTAATGTTAATGGCTGGCATTAATCAACGATAGCTAGCTTGACACATAGACAGTACACGAGGGTATTTATGCAAACACACATGAGAACCCCTGCATGTACCCCTCATCAGTCACCTGCTTGACATGTATTGATGCCATGTTAATTATTTTCCAATTAAAATCTTATTGCCTCTGAATGTTTATCCCCTCTGTTGGATCACTTCTATCTCTCTCTCTCTCTCTCACTTTGTACCCCCACTAATGCTTGCTAATGATAGTGTAGTGTCTAGGAACACTGATCAAACAGTTGTAATTTAGTGGTACAGTATATACAGTAGGCCCAACTCATCTCATCTAACCTCGACATTCCCTTGCGTCTCATTTTGTCTATCATTCCATCCCTTTCCGATCTGATCCTATCTCATGATGATCCATCATCTCCGATCATCTCGTCCCATCCCATCCTATCTTTATTTCTTATCCATCCATCTATATGGTGAATAGATGAGCACCTTTTGGCGCTTATTGTCCTTTCTTTCCTCCTACTCTCGTAGGCAAGGAGATGATCGAGATGTACTTTGACTTCCGTCTGTTCCGTCTGTGGAAAAGCCGCCAGCACTCCAAAATGTTCGACTACGACGACCTCTTGTGACGGCATCATTCTCAGTTAGCCTATTGGCTGGTTATCCTATGGCTGAGCCTATGGTGACAGGGCATTGGTTGGGACGCCCCACCCCCTCTAGAGGCTCTGTAGAGCGTGCTGTATTAGGAGTCGCAGCTTTAGAGTCCTGGTGTGGTGTTTTTGCTTTTCTTTTCTACCAGCTCCTCTCAAGCCCCGTGCAGGGTGGAAGGACACAGTGGCGGTTTGAGCTACTATCAGGCGTTTTGAGGACTTTAGCCTCCCCAATCCATTGCTGTCCACAGGTGCAACACAGATTCTTGTAATTCTGTAGCCTAATTGTGTCTGGGGTCAGGGTCACCCACTAGAGTTGCATACTGTAGATCTCTGAGCTGAGCGAGGAGAATGAAGAGTGACTGAGAAGTGGAGGAATTCTCTTCATCTCTTTATGGGGGCAGAGACCTGCAATCTGCTTTGTTTATCTGCCCCCCTCGTGGTCTACTTGTCGAAGGCATGAGGAGTTTTTCTTGACAGGTGTGGGACTGTGGGACAGTCAATTGAGTGCGTACTGCAGTAATAAGTTATGTCTGGTGCATTAATAACTTCCAGCTTTCTTTATCTACATACACAGAATATATATTTAAGTAGTAGTCGTATTATTTTTGATTCAAGCTATATCTATATAAAATGCTCCCCCCAACTAATCATGCTAGTATTTCATATTGTGGACTGTTGGATTAACTCAGGTTATTTCTATCCCTCTATCCTGTGTGTGTGATAGTATGGATTCCATCACTGCTCATAATACAGTGTACTGTAGTTCTGAACTAAAAAGCCTTCATATAACAGGAGATATCCCATAGAGCCATGGTAGTAGGATGCTAGGGAGTCAGGGACATAAATGTGTGAATAAACACTCTTTTTTTTTTTTACAGTAAATTATCATAGTCAACTGTAGCTTATACAAAGAGTGTACTATCTACAAACCATTGTACACATGCATGTTTCTTAGCAGGTGACTATACAGTAGAATCTTTTCCATTGTGCACACAACCTGGTGAACCAGCACCAGCAAGTATTGGCTCCCAGGTGTTTCCCCTTTTTCTGTGAGTGAGTCCCCAGAGAGTGTGAGCTTGTGTACTTTATAAGTGTGCGTCGACGTAGCTTACATGCATCCTTGCACACTGTTTTGAAGTTGCAGATGGAATCCCAGGAGTCAAGTAGTCTAGTCTAAGTCTAGATTGCCTTTATCCAGCAGCAATGTCTCTTTTACAGCATATAACTTTAATCATGTAACATATATATTAGTGCACTAGTTAACCATTTTCAACCTGCTGTCCCTATTTGGGCATGTCATTATACGGTGAACATGTTTTTAAATTGTCAAAATGATACATTATGTTAAATGTGTTGCTCCCCTATTTTGCTATTCATCATACAACAAAGTATGTAGGGCTTAAGTGTACTGGAATAAGGCGATGATTAGGTGTATGTTTGTACTGTACGGTATATCTACACTATTGTTTGTTCTTACATTGCTGTTGCGTGGGCTATTCATTTGTGACATATGTTCTTTGCATTAGTGTGTTAAATGCTAAATCAAAAGGAAAGAGGAGCTATTTAATTTTTGGCAACATATCATATCACACAAGAAATGTAATAATTATTGAAGAACAACATCTATCATGACATCTTTGAGGACCCCTGTCAGTCCAAAGCCCTTGGTATCTTACTAACCTTTTATTACTATTCATTGCCACTCTTAGGAATCAGCTTACGGGATTTATTCCTTTTTAACATTAATTTGACCAGGTTATTAAGAACACATTGTTATTAGATGCCTAATATACTTAATGCATGTAGGCCTACTGTATGAGAACACATTGTTCACGAAGGGTTTAATTTTAAAATGAGGTATCCCATGAAAGATATGAACAATGTCAAAATATGTATGGCGTAGAAGTGAGAGGATCACAGTTCATTGTTATCTATCCGACCTCTGCATTATATGGGTTGATTTGTGAGGAAATCTGGGTAAATCTGTAAATATGCAAAGGTTTATATAGCATATCATTGTTCTATCCAAAATGGGACACAGACAAACTCAAAGTCACAGTAGAAGCTCATGGTTTTCTGTCAAATCTGTTCGGGGTTGTCATATTTTTGTCGGAAATCTTGAGTAATTTGAAATCTCTATGCTGTTACTCCTGGAACCCTGAAACATATGTTGGCATCATCCAAGTTTAAGGTTTTCTTTTTTACCCTTTACATTTCTCCGTTGTCATTTGGAAACCTGCTCCCAAATGTTTACAAACATATGTTACTGTAGATGACAATCAGGGGATTCATGTGAAGAGATGGGACAAAGCATTTAAGCATGTTCAACTAGTCAATGACAACTCATTTAGCATTATTAAATCAGAGTCAATTCTAATAACAAAAGCCTGTTTGGAGACAGAATTTGGTTGAGCACCTCCCATATATTTTTGTTTATTGTTTTGGAGTGAATCCTATCACTGGGGAAAAGAACACAAGTAGGATTGTTATTAACACACATATATAATTATTTGGCCCATTTTCATATTTAAATGTAGCCTATCATTTTACTTTATAAGAAGTTTATTAAGATGTATGCTATTATCAATTATGATACCTTAACATAGTGAATGTCTTAAATACTGCATCTATTGGCTTTCCAAAACGCCATTGTGCCATCCTTTCTATTGTTTGTGTTGTGTAATGTTGTTTCTGTTAATGTATTGTGCTTTGTGGCCCAAAGAATTTGTATATTTATTGCAGTGAGGATGAATATGATGGCCCTCACAGCTCTGAGTACATAGTAGTCAAACTCATAGGAAAGGCTAGATGGCTCACCTGCGCTGCTGGCCAATGGAGAGCAACATGGCGGCCATCTTACTTTGGTGCAGAATAACATTGTGTCTATGGGGCATGTACTGTACATTTTAAATACCCATAAGTTCCATTTTCAATCGATTTTCAAACGGTTTGGTTTGTTATAAACATCAGAGACCTCCGCACACTTACACAAAGATATGTATATGCTTTTATATGACGTTCATATAAAAAATAACATTAAGCGGATAAGCATCCTAATCATAGCCACATTGATAACGGTTCATATAAACATACTGTACTGTAGCACCGAAGCAAGATGGCCGCCGGGTGAACTACGTCGGAGCTCCCTTTTATATATGCCTATTATGTCTATGGTCAAACTATCTTGTCTTTGTCATTGTGCAGGATCTCTCATTGTTTCCAGGATGTAATCTTGCGTTGATATCTTTGCACAATCTTGGATGAGAAAACTAAATGCATAGTGTGCATTCATTTAGATGCTAAAAGCTCCCTGCTGTCCAAATTAATATTCTGTAGCAAATAGCAATAGTGTGACATTGTTTGGTACTGTTACTTGAACTCTGACATTGCCCTTTTTTCCCCAATGACAACATACATGATGTGTAATATATTAGAAAAATATACTTGTAATATACTTGTCCGCAATACAGACCTCTTTTAAAGACTACTGACTTACTGCTCTGGTCTGAAGTTCTGAAGTTAAAGAGAAAAAAATGTTTTGGAAGCAGTCAATAATAAGGGCCACAGTGTATTAGCACAGCTTAACAGAACACAAATAACCTACTTAAAATGTTGTAGAAATGCTTCCAAATGGTGATCTGAGTCACCTGGCTTTCTCTGCTGCTCATTAAGAGAAGAGGGACAAAAAGAGAACATGTATACCACAACACACAAATCTAATCACAGAATCCACATTTGTTGTAACGGAACAATCTGTCATTCTGCCACTGTGACAGATGTAATTGTGAATTGGATTCCCTTCAAAACAGAAAGCCTGATACATTTCAGTTCCAGACATTTACAGTAGCCTATAAAGTTCTACCGAACCCAGCCTAAATCGTAATGAATTCTTATGAAATGTTTATGATGAAATGTTTTTCAGTGGAGGGGCAGTGGAGGAAGTGATGTCTTTCTATGGACCATATTTTTTGGTAATCTCTCACAAATAAGAGCAAATGCGGCCTGCGGGCATGACATGCTTACTCATAGATTTCACCTGCGGGCATGACATGATTACTCATAGAGTTCAGATGTGAAAGTCTCTTCAGCAAGAATTTGATTCAACCTGCATGTCATGCTGGTTCAATGAAGCGGTCATTTCCATTTCAGGTGGGACATACAGTAATTTAAAAAAATCAAGACATCGTTCTTGATCGCTTCATTTCTCCCATTCATATCAAATTTAAACTGTGTTTCAGATGTTGAAGGAAGAATATATTACCATCTGTTGTAAATTGGTCCTAAGCATTGTGCACTGTCTGAAGAGATTACCAAGCACTCGTTTGGGACGGGAGCTCTGTTTAGTTTTATGAGTGATTAATGTTTTGATTGCTCCATCCCATTGAGCTGTGATTATATTAGGTCATAGAATGGGTTATTTGTTCGAAGTCTCACCTCACCTACTCAACTCTGTTTTTGATGCACTGTTTTCGGTCATTTTACTTACAGTGACTTACTGTAGGAGTAGCTTTGCTAAGGCTTTGGGTAGATTTAATCTTCAAAGACATTGTTGTTTGTAAAACTTTGCAGAAATTGGTAGTATTGTATAGTTGATTTTGATACTAGGAAAAGAGAAGATAGATTGGTTAGTATAAGCCTAACCGGAACGTTTTTCCTTAGAATATAAATGTTATAGCAATTTAATCCAAGGTGGACATTTTAACAAATAGAAACACACTGTTTTTCATGGTGATAACCTGGTGATAACCTGTGAAAAGAATGTTTTTAAAGCATTTTTCCAGTAAACTTTACCCAATCCTAACCAATTTATTTTGTTTTGTTTAAATTAACATAGATTTAGGTACACTGCAATCCTCAGGTGTGTGTGTGTGTGTGTGTGTGTGTGTGTGTGTGTGTGTGTGTGTGTGTGTGTGTGTGTGTGTGTGTGTGTGTGTGTGTGTGTGTGTGTGTGTGTGTGTGTGTGTGTGTGTGTGTGTGTGTACATTGGGCTCCATCTTGCGCCACCCTTATCCTTTATCCCTAAACTTATTTGCCATTTTTTACTATTTTGAATATCATTTTTAAATAGTTCAATTTTAGCCAATCTACATCTACACGTTGTGAGCTTGTAGATCAGCTATTTGAACTAGTTTAAAAGGTTTTTTTAAATAGTAAAAAATGGCAAATAAGTTTAGGGATAAGGGTTAAGGGGTGGCGCAAGCAGGGGCGGCCTTAAGGATCAGGAGGCCCTGTTCATGACGTCATCATTTTAATAATTAATAATTATTAAAAAACAAAAATGTATTATCGGACTTCAAAGCATGAACAGCATACACAGCCAAGTAGAAAAATACACAAAAGCAGCTTGATTAAACAATTTTTTACTTTAAGGTATAACTGGAAGGCTGCATAGGTTATACAATGATGCAATCACAACTCTCAGCGCTGCTAGTGCAGTGAGTGCACAGTGCACACACTGGGAAGTGGGAACAATTACAACCAAACAACACAGGTCAATGTGACATGACAGGTCGAGTACCTGCAGTGATTATTAGCTGCTACCAACTAGGTAAAGTGGACGTACATGCAGGATGAGGCTGAATAATTGACAAGGCTGATTGGAAGGCTGCGATGCAATGCAATATTACTTCTACTACTACTACTACTACTACTACTACTATTTTTTTTTTACAACAGGGGAGGCCCCTGGAGGCTCGAGGCCCGTTTCAATTGAAACGATTGAAACATAAGGCTGCCACTGGGCGCAAGATATAGCCCATGGTATTCAATCCCAAAATGAAAGCCAATTTAAATTTGTGACAGATTTTGTCAGTATGTTTGTTCTGATCATGACCAAGGATGTTGAGAAGCTGGACTTAGCCCATTCATGATATTGAGTCTGACAGTGCCATTTGCATCTTACATCAATAACAAGTTTAATTATAAAATAGTCTATTAATATTCTGTTGCATTAATAGCTCTCTCGCTCTCTCTCTCTCTCTCTCTCTCTCTCTCTCTCTCTCTCTCTCTCTCTCTGTTGGACTAGTTTGTCAAATCTAAAAGTTTCCCTTTATGCCTTGAATGACAATAGTGAGTGCATGCACATGCATAAAGTGAGTGGCAATTAGAGTGGCAAAGTGAGTTTAATGTTTTTGAATGCATCAGATAGGGCTGTCAAGGCCAGTAAGTCGTTTTTTTGCCACTCAGTAGGCGTTCCTGCTAACTTCTGGGTATGATGGTGAGGTCATGCGCATAACCTCCATTCTCTATTGACCACACCCATTTCTGCCTAACTGCGTTTTCAGCCATTTAGCATTTTCTTTAAAACACACTTTTTGTTACTTCTACAGATTTTGTCAAAAATTCACACAAATCACTCGCTACACATTATCT
The DNA here is from genome assembly GCF_963924005.1 of Protomyctophum bolini. Lineage (NCBI taxonomy): Eukaryota > Metazoa > Chordata > Actinopteri > Myctophiformes > Myctophidae > Protomyctophum > Protomyctophum bolini. The sequence goes on along the minus strand of NC_137867.1, from coordinate 26,457,820 downwards.
CATGTAATCATGATCCAGATTTTGCATACCGGTATTCATATTCTGATTGGCTATAACTGCATTCCAAATGGTCACATCGGGCATCACATGCTTTGCTGTAATAGTAAGCTGGAAAATGTTCAATTGTACAGAATACATTATCAAATCTGATGACTGACTCATAGATCAACTGAGGTAGTGTGTGCAGACTGTGCACATCCATGGCCCAGGTGCAGTATCTGTATTATATAATGAGGTAGAGTGTGCAGACTGTGCACACCCATGGCCCAGGTGCAGTATCTGTATTATATAATGAGGTAGAGTGTGCAGACTGTGCACATCCATGGCCCAGGTGCAGTATCTGTATTATATAATGAGGTAGAGTGTGCAGACTGTGCACATCCATGGCCCAGGTGCAGTATCTGTATTATATAATGAGGTAGAGTGTGCAGACTGTGCACATCCATGGCCCAGGTGCAGTATCTGTATTATTAATGAGGTAGAGTGTGCAGACTGTGCACAACCATGGCCCAGTTGCAGTATCTGTATTATATAATGAGGTAGAGTGTGCAGACTGTGCACAACCATGGCCCAGGTGCAGTATCTGTATTATATAATGAGGTAGAGTGTGCAGACTGTGCACATCCATGGCCCAGGTTCAGTATCTGTATTATTAATGAGGTAGAGTGTGCAGACTGTGCACATCCATGGCCAGGTGCAGTATCTGTATTATATAATGAGGTAGTGTGTGCAGACTGTGCACAACCATGGCCCAGGTGCAGTATCTGTATTATATAATGAGGTAGAGTGTGCAGACTGTGCACAACCATGGCCCAGGTGCAATATCTGTATTATATAATGAGGTAGAGTGTGCAGACTGTGCACAACCATGGCCCAGGTGCAGTATCTGTATTATATACATTATGTATACTGATGAAGATCTGAATAGATTGAAACGTTGACAACGCAATACAAATACAGCAGAGCTTTTTCAGCATCACCAGGCACTGGCAGGCAGTGTGCAGCCTCTATTTCCTTTTGTGACTCATAGATCACACCAAGGTTCTTGGCATGATTTTTGGCATAATGGGGAGCCAAATAAAACAATCTGTCTTACTCCTTCACTGGAGAATTTCCTCAAAGCAGTTAAAAAGGTCCTCTAAGTGTCTAAAGAACACTTATTATTGGGTTCTAACTAAGGGGAGATAACGCTGGCTATCTGCCATCAAGAGATATTATGCTTCTGAATAATGGAAAAGGGAAGCATAAAGATAAGAGGATATATGCCCTAAAATGGATTCTTGGGGGCCCCCAATCTACATAGAAGCAGGCCAACATCCTGTTAATAGTATAGGCAAACGACTGAAGAGCTGAATGCTAGCGCAAGCTTAAGATAGTCGATTAAAATGACATAACCATGAACAAACTCAAACATATATAGGCAGGACCACTGCCATGTCACTCTGACTCCGACGGTTCTAATTTAAAATTAGATATTTCTCAAAATCTGGGTAGTAACGTAAAATAATTCCCCACGGTGCTTTTTGAAATTACAGCCCTGTCTCTGTAATTTCCTCCCTTTTTTACAAGTCCCTGCTTTCCAGTGGTCAGCTTGTGAAGCTACAGTACTGTTTAATTAAGTGCTGCAGTTAGCCAAATATCAATGACCAATTTAATTATGATCCTTGATCGCATTGAATTTCAGATCTCAATACAATTCCATTGCGTAGTGTTTCAAAGTAACTTCACTGTTATATTATGCTAATGTATGAGCTGCCAAATATTTTAGTATTCAAACTTGTGGCATCTGACTTTGCATTTATGAAAATAATCAATTCTGTGAAAATGTACAATCATGAATACTAATCAGGAGGTCGAAAATTGATCTGAGAGGCTGAACACACAAGAGGCCTACACTACAGTATGACAGTCAGTCAACATTACATACATACATTAACATAACAGTACGGCAGTCAATCATCATGACAGAGTAGTAGCTGGAGTAATCTATCAAACACTGGGAGATAAAGTAGGTCAGAAGGTAAAGTGGATTTTGACATAAATTGATTTCACATAAATCAGAACTACGGCTTGGATTTGATCATACTGTAAGCCCATATAGACCATATTCGTGTTGTGGAAATGAAATGGTCAAACCGGACAGCACAGTAAGCTAGTGCATTGTCCTACAAGTTCAATAGTTTAGTCTTCCTCGCATTAGAAGTAACTGTGTCCATCCGTTCAAAATGTCTGGTACATGGTCACTTTTGACAAGAGCATCAGGCAAATAAGTATTCCTTTCTTACCTACATCACCTTTTGCTCTTGATTCTCTCTATACATGCAACACACACACACACACACACACACACACACACACACACACACACACACACACACACACACACTGTACAGGCCTCCTAAACCTGGTGTGTGAAGGTTAATTGGGCTGAAGTCTTTGTATAGTTTGTACTGGTCAAATCAATCAACAGGCCTTAGCGGTATGGATGTAGGTATGTGTACTGTGTGTGTGTGTGTGTGCGTGTGAGCAAGCGAGCGAGAGAAGGTGAAGGAGTTCAGGGGAGCATGGCTGTTAATTTGGCTAAGAGGAAATTAAAGAAAAAAAGCAGTGGAGGAAGAAATCGTAAAAAGGGGGGTTTTCAATGGGCTAGGGCCTACTGTACATTCATGCACTGTGCACACACGCTCCCCGGAGGCCAAGGAAGAACGTCTGCCCCACATCGGCCTGTTATAGCGCCACCACCAGTAGTCCCATTTTTGCAAAACCTTTTTTTATATTACACTACATATGTTAGCCAAACCTCACGCAAATCAGTACACATTACACGTCTCTATCTATGATCAAGATGAATCATATTCCATTCTGATTTGCTATGATTGACTTCCAAGTTTGGAGGGTTAATTGGCCTGTTTTGTACAACATGCCACATCATGAACACCAGCTGCACCTGATCGCTGTGAAACGTTGCATACACATTCCCACTAGTCCCTCCAACCCAAATATATCAAATCACTTCATGCCACAACAGCCAAATTCGTGTTTTGACCTATTTACAATCAACACCCTTTCCCCCTGGATTCCTTGGATCATGACGCAACATATATTCCTCTGTTCGTATCCAACGTATGACATTTAGCATTTTCTTCAAAACACACTTTTTGCTACTACCGGTACTCACACAAATTGGTACACATCTCATTTTTCAGATCCCATTCCAATTGGTTATGACTGCCTACACATTTTGCAGGGCTTGGGAAGGCAACCCGCCGGCCTGCGCAGCACCACCATTGCCATACTGTTAGGAGTACAGTGTGTGTATGCAAGATGTACAGTACATGCATAAGCTATAGGGGGACATGCATATACTCACACACATACACCAGTGAGTTCACACGTACGCAGAGCAATGCCCATTACAGTTGTGTATTCACCCCCTAGGAGATGTGTCCCATGGTGTGCATGTGATTACTGGCAGAATGGCGCTCGACTTGGCATCAATCTTGATTAGGTGCAAACAGGGGCACACTCTGCTCCACCAACACCAGGATAATAATAAACCCATTATGAGACATGAGGGTCCCAACTCCACCAATGGAGCCTGGAGAGGGAGTTATGTATATACTCCAGAAATTATCTACAGTATGTTTTGAAAATAATTATGACTGAGAGAGGGCATTAAGAATTTGGGAATACAGAATCAACATTATGTTGCTGTAACAAAAACACAGTAATATAAAACGAATATATGTATATTATTATTAATATTAGTTTATTTATTTATTTTTGCCCAGGGTGCAACGTTGTGTGTTGCAGCCATACAGTGAAACCTGAAGCGGACATGTGGAGTGGGTAGTTTCTAATTAGTACAGCAAGTACTTTAATCTCTGTTCATCTCTCCGTCTTGCTGTTTCTCTTTTTCCTTTACACACACTATCACTCTTCTTCCATCTGTCTTCTCTCTGTTCATCCTTCTGCTTTCTTGTCTTTTCTTTGTTATAGGACCCAAACAATTTTTTTTTTTTTTTTTTAACTCTTTATTCGTTTATTTGGTCGGGACAATATTGATGAACATTACATTAAAATGCAGTGTAAATATACTGTACCAGATTTAGCAAAACTTGCTAATTTCCATCTGCAGTCCCCAGACATATCAAACATCAAACAATACAAACTGGACTGACATACAGGACATAGCATACAAATACCTAGTACATTTCAACGTAATAAGACTAGTAAGAATAAGAAAAGATTAAACAATTAGATAAAACTATTATTACATTCCATATGTTACAACACTTTGTGCACGTGTATGTCTGCATCTGTGTGAGTCTGTGTGTGTGTGTGTGCACATCTGCCTGTACTGTATGCATGACTGCATACATGTGCGAGTCAACTGACTGAGATTAAAACAGTCAGACAACCGTGCCATCACAAGCTCTGCTAGAGATACTTCAGGTTTGTCAGAGACATAATGCAGAATTACTTACTTATTATTACCAGTAAGACGTCCTGAAGGCGAGAGGCGTGCACGGCATGCATCCCCCTGGGTGACGGCAGACAGCATGACGTGTTACGAGGCGTGATGTCACGAGGTGTGACCAATGACCATTATATGGGCACATGTCACCAGGCGTGACCATATATGGAGCCATGGGTGACTAACTAACAGACGGACGGATGGACGGGAGATGCAGGTTTTCATAGTAAAATCGACCTACAGTTGCAACTAACAAAGGGTGTGATTTTCCTATTTTGTAGTTTGTGTTTGGAGGTTGGAATGGATGCTCCCTTCTGAGAGCCACAGGACGTTTTATTTATAGGCCCACACCCAACGCAGTTCACAGCAAGAGCAATGAGCACCTACCAGCTACCACTGCCCTCCCTCTGTCCCGGAGCAATTAAAATCACACTGATTATTAGGTAAATGAGGAGAGCAATCAGGGGTGTGAAATGGTGAAGGGGACTCAGCTGGTGAAATTACACAGAGGCTGCAATGCAATCGCTGTGCACCCAGACTTTACTGTAGTCTGGGATAACCAATATAATACAGACTTTTACTGTTCAATAATGGTCAACATTTGAGAGGGTTATTGCGGGAAGACAACTCTATGAATTTGCGGTTGCGGGTGACAAAAAACTCCATCCGCAGGTCTCTAAATCAAACTATTTGCTACTCCTCCTAACAAAAGGCCAGTCCACAGACTCCACACCGATGCAACTCCTTGCAACAATAGGCCAGTTTAATCGATGTCACACCCGGTCCCTCTCATAGCATTCAATGACAGGGCTATCAGGCAGGCTATGTCACAGCCCTGTCCTAGGGATGTCAGGCCCTGTCACAGCCATGTCCTAGGGGTGTCAGGCCCTGTCACAGCCCTGTCCTAGGGATGTCAGGCCCTGTCACAGCCATGTCCTAGGGATGTCAGGCCCTGTCACAGCCCTGTCCTAGGGATGTCAGGCCCTGTCTCAGCCCTGTCCTAGGGATGTCAGGCCCTGTCACAGCCCTGTCCTAGGGATGTCAGGCCCTGTCACAGCCATGTCCTAGGGATGTCAGGCCCTGTCACAGCCCTGTCCTAGGGATGTCAGGCCCTGTCACAGCCATGTCCTAGGGATGTCAGGCCCTGTCACAGCCCTGTCCTAGGGATGTCAGGCCCTGTCTCAGCCCTGTCCTAGGGATGTCAGGCCCTGTCACAGCCCTGTCCTAGGGATGTCAGGCCATGTCACAGCCATGTCCTAGGGATGTCAGGCCCTGTCACAGCCCTGTCCTAGGGATGTCAGGCCCTGTCTCAGCCCTGTCCTAGGGATGTCAGGCCCTGTCACAGCCCTGTCCTAGGGATGTCAGGCCCTGTCACAGCCCTGTCCTAGGGATGTCAGGCCCTGTCACAGCCATGTCCTAGGGATGTCAGGCCCTGTCACAGCCCTGTCCTAGGGATGTCAGGCCCTGTCTCAGCCCTGTCCTAGGGATGTCAGGCCCTGTCACAGCCCTGTCCTAGGGATGTCAGGCCCTGTCACAGACCTGTCCTAGGGATGTCAGGCCCTGTCACAGCCCTGTCCTAGGGATGTCAGGCCCTGTCACAGCCCTGTTACAGGGATGTCAGGCCCTGTCACAGACATGTCCTAGGGATGTCAGGCCCTGTCACAGCCCTGTCCTAGGGATGTCAGGCCCTGTCACAGCCCTGTCCTAGGGATGTCAGGCCCTGTCACAGCCCTGTTACAGGGATGTCAGGCCCTGTCACAGACATGTCCTAGGGATGTCAGGCCCTGTCACAGCCCTGTTCTATAGGGATGTCAGGCCATATCACAGCCCTGTTACAGGGATGCCAGGCCTCGTCTGTGACACGGCCCCATCACAGGGATGTCAGGCCTATATCAATCATGTCAGTTATGTCAATATCATGTCAGTTATCATGTACATTATCATGGCAGTATTATGGTCAGTATCATGGTCAGTATCATGTCAGTTATATCAGTAGCATGTCAGTTATCATGGTCAGTATCATGTCAGTTATATCAGTAGCATGTCAGTATCATGTCAGTTATCATGGTCAGTATCATGGCACTGCAGCGCCCCCCCCCCCCCCCCCTGAACTTCTTTGTATGCCCCCTGGGGGGCTGTACCGCCCCCATTGGGAAAGACTATACTCTAAAAGACTATATTATAAAAGACTAGTACTATAAATGTATATTTGTGTACTGTACATGTACATGTATGCAGGTGCTCTAGCCCAGGGGTTCTCAAATTTTGGGGGGGTCCCCAAATTAGATTAAAAATAAATAAATGAAGAGTTACATTTACATAGTAGCCTACACATATTACATGCATAAACCTTCCTTAATGATTATATCTGGTTTCAGTATTAATTTATATATGTTCTCTACTAAGGATATTTTTGCAGTCAGTTTGTATTGGGGTGGGGAGGGGGGGGGCATTTCCGGGGGTCCCCAGCCAAAAACGTTGAGAACCCCTGCTCTAGCCAGTGATTAAAGCTGGCTGCACTGCATGCCAGAGCACAGGGTAGTCATCTAATCAAAAACAACCATCTCACTGTATAGTCACACCCATAGAGTATTAAAAGGATAGAGACTAAACTAGCGCGAAGCTCCGCCCCCTCCGCTATTCATGTCAGTGGAAGTTGCTCAGTGGCGTTTTGAAGCACCCGGAAGGCTGCCGGAAGTACCGTCTTTTCGCTGATTCAGCATTTCACTTCCGCATTTGGACACCAAATTTTGTCCAAATGCGGAAGTGCACCCAGAGTGCACCTGGGCTTTACATTGGGCGCTCGGTTGCACGGGGTTTCCTCGTCAAGAATCCACGGGTCCGCCTGCAGTCCTTCCTCTTACCATTAGGGCCCAGCGCTTCAACATTGGAGTGCATAGCTGGCCCCTTGGTCACACCCCATCAGCTTCCTTCCTCCATCCTCTGCAGCACCCACTTAAAATATACTTCCTGTCCCGCAGTTTATCACCGCTTCGCTCACGTCGCACTCCCTCGGTTTTCCAGTTGGCTGCGTCACAGCAGTCACCAGGATAACAAACGATCCTGTCGCTTGGTGGCCCAACAACAGTCCGCTCTCGGCTCCTTGCCCGGTCAATGAACTGCCTCCCATCTCTCGCTGCTCTTTGTTCGTCCGTGCACTACGTTAACACGTGAGCAAATCTTCAGCAGTCCAATTCCAGAAAACAATGTACGACACAGCTCCTCCAACCGCACCTGTTTACACCTACAGAGAGCAGTTGATGGAATGCTGATGCCTGGAAGGGCGTGAGTGATGGGAACGTGTGTGTGTGTGTGTGTGTGTGTGTGTGTGTGTGTGTGTGTGTGTGTGTGTGTGCGTGTGCATGTGCGTGGAGGCCTGCAGTGCTGGTGAGGTTGCCTGGGGCCGGGCTGTACTGGATGACCTCCAGCAGTTGACAGGGTTCATGTCCCTCCCTTCCCAGCTCCCTCGATTGGCTCCCTCCCTCATTCTCTCCATTTTATCCTCTTTCCTTCCCTCATTTTGTCCATCTCTCCCTCATCTCCCCTTAACCCTATATGGCCACCCTAATTAACAGTGGATTGTGCCTTCTACCTGCACTATTCATATGTTTAATTCGTAATTTTAATGCCAATAGAAAAATCTGTGACATACACACTATATCTCATTCTAACACGGTAATTATACCCACAACATCCGCTAGTTTTCTCCACTGTGTTACACAGTCAGATGTCCGGGATGCTAAGCTAGTCAAATTAAGCTCTAATCAAGCCCCAAATATTGCATATTACGCAGCGATGCAGATAAAGACCGTGCACGTGCGTGCGAGAGCGTGCACGCGAGGATTTCGGCTGATTTTAGTTAGATTACATCGGCCGTTATAGCCAAACAAGCTAAAGGTGGCTGCATTTTGCTACATTAAGATTATAGGGAATAAAACGTTTATGTTATTTACATTATTTACGTCAACGGTTATGATGGCTTTTTTAATTCATTACGTCAATAGCCATAAGGGTTAACACCTCCTTTTCTTCCCTCGCTTCGTAACTCCCATCCCTCTTTGCCTGACCTCCTTGTTCACTCCCCCTCCATCTATTCCTCCCCTCCACTTCATTTATTCCTCAGCTCCCTCCTCTGACTCTCTCTCTACCTCCTCCACAGTAAGCTGTATAGATCTCTCTTTACAAGTACCCATTAACAGTGCACCCATCACCATCGGTTGCGTGCTTAACCCTGCATTCCAGCACTCTCAGCACTTTAAGGGTCATCCGCAGTGAAACAAGTGAATTGCTTGGAACCCTGCACACCTTGGCGCCATTAACCCAAATGACAGGTCGGCCGTGCAGGCTCTCGATGCAAACAGCGCTCTCATTCCAACGTTTCTGAATACATTTCTATTTTTATTAACACAAGTTAGTTTTGGACTCTGTCCATTAACTTCTGCCGTGTGAGGTGAAGTTGCTTTTATATTTAAAATCTCTGGGGGGAGACAATGAACCGGTGATGAGGGCTGCACACATGCAGAGAAATGATGAACATGGACCAACAGCACTGACATGACTCACATTAACCCTTTAAGATCTGAGGCCGCTTTTTACAAATGCTTTCTATAATTCTCACACTTTCAAGATTTTTCAAAAACTTGCTATGTTAAATGGTGCATTAACTGCATTTATATAGGCTAGCACCTTTATCCAAGGCGCTTTACAATGATTCTGCATGCATTCACACACACACACACACACACACACACACACACACACACACACACACACACACACACTCATACACCGATAGCGAAAGAAACCATGTGCAAGGCAGCAACCTGCTCATCGGGAGTAATTAATGGTTCAGCGTTCAACTAACTCTGGGGGAGCCTGGGATCGAACTAGGAACCTTCCGGTTCCCAAGCGGAAGCTCTACGTCCTGAGCATAGACTGTAAAAAATATGGAGAAAGCGTTCTCCGGGTCTAACATGAACGTAAAATGAAGCCTGTCAGTCCTTGTATTGTAAGTCGCCATCTTTCTAGATCCGTTTTGGCCCAGCTGGCCATTGGCTGGCCCAGACAACGAGGCGGGACTTCCCCTCTTCTTCTCCGTTGGTTTTTATTTTGACTCGAGTGGGAGGGGAATCCCGATCATAGACTGTAACGGTATACGCCCCTCAGAACATACGCGACTTTATGGTCATTCTTTTAATAAATGGGACCATAATTTTCCAAAAAGAATATTATGACATTAGAAATGAGACTTTAAACTAGTGACTGGAAGCAGAAAGTATTCATGACCATGTTTATTAAGGTAATACAGTCTAGGTGAAGTTGGGCCCAAATACATGGACTTCTATGGGGATATGGGTTTTTCTGGGTCCAATGACAGCGCCACAACAGGCCATTATATGAACTTTCAGGAAATCCCGATTTCCTCAGTGGCTTCACAAAATATCTGTCTGACTCCCCCCCTGGTCCTGAGCCACTGCCGCGCTGTGAACAGGTCCACAGCACTGCCACTCAGGTGTGGAATGCCCTGCCCCCTTCCCTCAAAACAAACAAATCACTGGCTTCCTTTAAAACCGGTCTGAAAAATTACCTATCAATATCAGCTGGTCAAAAGGAGAGAAGATGACTGCCCAACCCCGATTTATTTATTTATTTGGTATTTAGATTTATTTAGATTTGTTGGTACAACTGCAAATAACTTTCATGTGTTGTGAGGTATCCTCGATTACTATCATCACTATATTATGAATGCATTGGGACCCGAATGGAAACAAGACCGCAAGGACTTTTTTCGGTGCCATCCTTTTGGATAAAATGTGCTTTTTTTGACTGTACCATGTACTGCTTTTCTGCATATGATATATTGTCTAATAAAAATAATAATCAAAATAATCAAAATAATGTCACGCACGCACGCACGTGCGCGCACGTGCGCGCACACACACACACACACACACACACACACACACACACACACACACACACACACACACACACACACACACACACACACATCCTCTTCTAGACAGCTCGCCTCCTACGGGCCACACCGTAAAAAGTGTGTCATAATTTAGATGTCATAATGTCATAATGTTTATAATGTTAATAGTCTTCTATCTATCTATCAGAATGCATAAACAGGATTTGGATGTAGGCCACCTTGACTTGCACAGTCTCCTCTTGGCCTACTTTTACACATGGACGAAAGAAAACCACTGAACACCGTACACAACTAACTATCAGAAGGAAGCTAAAGCCCAGCCCGTTCTATTTTAAAGTAAATTAACAGCTGACATACCAATGCAAGAGATGTATACACTGGCAACACTGTGACAGATAAGTCACAGTGTGTCGCATGTGCACGCACGCACACACACACACACACACACACACACACACACACACACACACACACACACACACACACACACACACACACACACACACACACACACACACCACAGCCTAACATAGAACAGCACTGCTTTACATAGCACAGCATAGACGGCCTGACATGTTGCACAGTACAGAAAGTAGCCTACTTCAGCCTGGAACCATTCTGAAATCAGGATATAACGTAGAGTCTATATAGCATCACCTCCTGGTTCAGGATATAACGTAGAGTCTATATAGCATCACCTCCTGGTTCAGGATATAACGTAGAGTCTATATAGCATCCCCTCCTTGTTCAGGATATAACGTAGAGTCTATATACTGTAGCATCACCTCCTGGTTCAGGATATAACGTAGAGTCTATATACTGTAGCATCACCTCCTGGTTCAGGATATAACGTAGAGTCTATATAGCATCACCTCCTGGTTCAAAATGAAATCAGGATAGAGTCTATATAGCATCACCTCCTGTTTCAAAATGTAGCCATCGGAAAATAAATTAATGCCAGCCTGTGACTTCAGTCGTTAAATATATACAAGGTCTCAGACTGATCAAAGCCCCATTGACGAATGAAAGACACATATTCTAAAAAAGTATGAAACAGTAGAATTTGCTGTTCATCTCTACAGTATATCTAGATAGTGAGTCAAAGAGGATACCAGGTTACAATGGACATCAGTGGTTCTCAACCAGTGGTCCTTGAGGGGGTTCCAGGTGGTCCCCAGTTATTAAACTTAAATGATGAAGAGTTGGTAACCAAATGGACCCTATCTTGAGAGCGTAAAATGAAACCAAATGGACCTGCATTACTTAATTTACAAGACCTCTACACAATTAGAGAATGTAGAGGAATTGTCATTTTGATCAACGTTTGCCTGCTATCTCTCCTATGGTACCAACAGAGCCGGACTAAGAATGGAACTAGGTGGAGCTTAAGCGCCAGGGCCCGAAGCTTGCAGGGCCCGGTACGAGACTATAGCGGTACAGCTGAAAAATATAACGCAACATAGGAACCCCCGCTAGTGTTTTTGGTCTTCGTCTGAGATTTTCTGTAGCAGTTTTCTGGATGGGGGGGGGGGGGGTTCCCGACGGCTGCGTGTCGCTTCCACCTCTGACAGAGGGGAAACAAATAAGCGACGCCGTCAGAAGCCCCCTCGCCCAGGAAGGCCCCCTCACTCAGATCTCAGACGGACCAAGTTGCGACAATAACATACAGCCTATGTAAAGAGGAATATAAACAAGACCTTGGCGCAAAACTTCATATTTACCCTGCTCTAATACAACAAAAGTGTGTTCTTACATCCTCCATTTCACGATTTCAGCACTCGTGAGTAAACTAATTTAATTGCCATTATGAAAGTTTTCAGTGACGTTGGACCCGCAGGTTGCATTGTCGTCAATAATTAATCTGTCTTTAAAACGTTCTAATGTTAATATAGCATATTGGCATTGTCTGTTGGTGCACACATGTTATATGGACCATGTAACAACATGGTCAACAGCACTGTTTGCAAATGTAGCTACATTTGTTGGCCACAAAGACAATTTAGACAAAACATGCTGCTGCCTGCTAATGGAGCTGGAGCTCAGAGGGTCTGAAAGGCTAAATCTCATCACATGGTGTGGTACATGCTTAAATGCAGATTGCAGAATAAATAACGAACCTTGACATCACGAATAGTGTTGAAAACCACTGCCCTAGAAAGTAGACACTTCAGTGAATTGGTAGACACTCCCTGAGCAGGCTTCAAGCTTGCTCTTTAAAATCCTCTGGTAGCCACGCCCTCTCCCCCCTCCACACACACCTGCTGCAAACAGACAGACAGAGACCAGCTCCTTATGTTTGGTAGTAAAAGGAATGAAATAAACAACTTACTGTATGTAACTTTACACCTCATTGACGTTGAGTGGAGTAGGTTGTTAGAAAGGGAAAACTGTCACAACTGTGTGACAGTTTGAAAGATAAGTTAATTCATCTTCAAAACAAACTGCTTGGTCGTTTTGTTTTTATTCTGCAGGTGAGTTAGCTTCCTATGCTAAGCGTGTGTGTGTGTGTGTGTGTGTGTGTGTGTGTGTGTGTGTGTGAAAAATGTACAAACAATGGTGCTTGAAGTGCTGTGTGCTATAATAAATATACAGACACAATGGTTATAGTTTATATACTATATTATATACAGTACTAGGCTGTATTGTAAGATGATTATGAAAAACCTGAAGTAAAGGTATTTTAAGTAAAGGTAAAGGTATTTTCGTTTTAGCAGATTTCTTATACAAGGCTTGGGAAAAAAGGCAGAATGTTCCGTTTGTTTTAAATGGAGTTTTTATTTTATTGTACAACTATGCAATATTGAAGCAATGCTTTATATGTTGTGTCCTATAAGTCCATGTGGACTGGGCATCTATCTATCTGTAACCGGAAGGATGCAGTATACGTACACATACCTGTACGTTGTATGTTTGTCTGCTGTTATTTATTTATTTCTACCATATTTACTTCCACTCAAAGCTTATGGTGTCTCTCTCAACCTGCTCCACAGGTACACGATCCAGGGTGATATGCCCAGACCCCCAAGCTCAGCTTCTTCTCAGCCCTGAATCCATTCTCCTGCATGTGACATGCTGTGAATGCTGGACCATAGAGCCTGCCCTAAATCCCTGACCACTGCACTACACGTGCAGTACTAAACATCCAAGGCTGAGCATGCAGCCAGCCGTGGCATCCATGGGAGCCAGGGAAATGAGGCTGGTCTGTGCCGTTGATACTGGGAGGGAAGTACTGGCCAGCTAAGCAGATGTATGGAGGATGGAGATGCTGCTGGAGCGCTCATCATGAACTGGAGAGATCTCTCTATCCATGGGTTCCACAGTTTGACCCTGGCATCACGTAGTCAAGTAGAAGATGGCTTAAGGTAGGAACTTTGTTTTTGTTTTGCTTCTTTGTTGCTGCTGCTTGTGTTGTATGTTATGTATACTAGTGTGATTCAAGCTGGTGTACTATTAGTGCCATTTTGGAACCAAATTACTTGGCGGCAATGAAACCTGTTCAGTTCAGGGACTGTTTCTGTCTCTGGAATTGAATGCTGATGTGAATCTACAGTTTGTATGTTGTGTTGTGTCTGTGAAGGCTGTGAGTTGTAACAGAGAACAGCATATGTGTACTGTATGTGGCTCTATAATCTATATAATCTGTGTAAACAATATGCCATCTAAACAACATTTGTATAATTTGTGTTCAACAAAGAAACAAATCAAAGTAAAATCAATAAACAAACAAACAAACAAATGCGCGTGTGCACACACACGCACGAACAAGTCTACCTATGTACTATATGGATAGACAGACAGACAGACGCCGTTCTAAACGGCATGGCCAAAAGACTTTCATTCAAACCTTTATTTATTCTCGAGAGACATTGAGGTTTCCCTTAATTGTCAAGATACAGTACAACATAATACAACATTTTCAAAGCAAATATTTAATTTAAGCTGTAAGTCATTCCACGTGGTTGGGGCACCAAAACCATTTTTTGTTTTCCCTATTTCTGTGTTTACATTTGGAACTTTTAGTGTAAGCCAGTGACTGGAGCGTGTATTATATGTTTCAGGATTCCAATCCAGCAGAGCTTTAATATACAACTGTAAAGTCCATCAATTGCTTTAAAAAGAAATGGATACCAATGTTTATTCCTGTCGGCCAAGGAAGGCCCACTCTGTCATGTAGGACAGTAGGATGCAGTGAGGAGTTCTATAAGGTTCAACAGATATAAGAGCAGAGTGATAAACTGCATTCAAGGGCTTGAGGACAGAACGAGCAACATTTCTATAGATGACATCTCCATAGTCCAATACAGAAAGAAAGACTTCAACTTAAATCGCATGGTCTCAATTTCCTCGTTTGCTCGCAGATTGCCATCTCCACGTCTCAGCCTCAAAGGAGGATTAGGCAGGCTGAAGCCTGAAGGTCAGATGCACTGAAATGACATCTCCATCACCACCACACCCTTGTCCTTTCTTCCTCCGCCCAACTACTCCCGTTATCGCCAGAGTACCTACTACACACAACATTAAGCTTGTGGATGTACGCTTTTGAGCAGAGGCTCATTACTACTGGAGATGTGTCCCAGAGTGAGCGCCGTTATGTGTTTTATATGACCAAGCGTCTTCAATTCCCAGGCCTCTAAGATGAACATTAACACACATACATGTAGTGTCCAATCAAAAGTTAAGGAGAATATATATTTTATTTATTTATATAAAATAATAACACAAAATATTTGTACCATTTATCAATTCTTGATTGGGTGGGCAGTATTTTTAGACCCAACTTTTTTTCAACCAGTGGTCCTTGAGGGGGTTCCAGGTGGTCCCCAGCTAAATGATGATGGAGAGTTGGTAACCAAATGGACCCTTATAGATCTTTAACTCTTGAGTGTAAAATGAATTTACACTCAAGAGTTACATTATTGTTAAACATCTGCATTGCTTAATTTACAAGTCTACACAATTAGAGAATGTAGAACAATTGTTTTTTTTTATCAAGATATTCAAAGTTTTGGGTCTGAGAGGCTAAAAGTCATCAAATGGTGGTTCGTGGCTCAAATGCCCAATAAATAATGGGCCTTGATACAAAAAGGATTGAAAACCACTGACCTAAACACATACCGCAAAAGCTAGCGACTATAGTGAGGCGGAGGGAGAGACTGTGCACAGGCCAGGGCACTAGTGAGGCGGAGGGAGAGACTGTGCACAGGCCAGGGCACTAGTGAGGCGGAGGGAGAGACTGTGCACAGGCCAGGGCACTAGTGAGGCGGAGGGAGAGACTGTGCACAGGCCAGGGCACTAGTGAGGCGGAGGGAGAGACTGTGCACAGGCCAGGACTCGCAAAATGAGCACAACAGAAGTGTTCAGACCACAACACAGATAAACTGATATGATTGATAGCATAGTTGCATTTCTGTGTTTTGGGGGGATTTGACCCCCCAATTAATATTTTACACACACATTCAGTCACTGTGATGTAAGGCAGTGTCTGAAATACTTTAACATGGAGAGGGATGTTCTACATTTAATGTACGTCCTGATTTTATACTACTGTATTGGAGTAGAATCACACAAATGTCAGCAGAACCACTTGAGAATCAGGAAGGTAGTTGAAATCTATGGTTGAAATATAGCCTCTATTTATTTGATGTACTTCATAGTTATTGTTAAAGAAGCACTGCCACCTTGTGGACATTGTAAATCACCACAGCTGGCCCATGCTTTGAATTGAAATGGGAGGATTTTATCTTTTAGGACAGCATATAGTATGACATTGTGTGTATTGTGTATTGATAAACAATGGCTGACAATATGACTTTTTCTTGAGGACATACCATAATATGAAAATGTACAAAAGTACAGTCAGTAAAGTATAGTACGTTTTGGACCACATTGCGTAGTAGGCTATCACGTTGTTGTTTTTGACAGAATATTATGGCATTACATTATCATTATTATTATTATTATTATTCTTATTGTTATGGCATATTTGTGGCATGTATGTGTATGTAGGCTACGTATGTTATATAGAGAACTTGTGTTTTTCACTTTGCTAGTTAGTTTCCATTTGGTTTTGTGAAATGTGGTTGTGTTTTGCAATTTAGGCCAGTGGTGTAACAAACAAAAACAATACAATACAAGACAGGTCCTGTCTGTCTAAGTGAGTAATTGTCTTTCTTAAAACGTCAGTGAGCTGCACGTTAACAAACACCATCACATGATGAGAAGCAGTGGACTGGCCTGATACTAGTGTCAAATGTTATTTGTATGAGGCTTTGGGCTAATCATGACAATGAAAGACAACAAATGAAAAGAAAGTCACTGAATGTGCAGCATCACAAAAGCTTCAACTGTATAGTGTTCTGATGCATGTACTTGATACTATTGCCAAGAGAAGCATTCAACTGCTGTAATAACACGGTCAAATTGAAACTATCCATTGTAACGCATTGATGTGCTCTTATAATCATGATAACCAAACTGCTATGTGTGAGAGCCTGAGTGGCATTGGTTATAGCAACCATAAGCGTTGATAGAAAATGTACCAAAATGTACATTTTGGGTAAAACTTATAATAATTACACTTGAGGCTGTGAGATGTATTATACCACAGCTAAAATGCACAAATAACATTGTATGCAATAACCAAGATGGAGCATGATCGGTCAGAATGCACAGATTAGTCCAGTACTTCTGCAGCAGTTCTGTAATAACAAAATAGAAGAAATCTATAATTTGCCCCTTCATTTGCATACAGATAAGAGGGGACTTCATTTAATTCACTATTTTTTTGTATTCTATATGAAAAATCATCCTCTCTCACACACATATGCCAGTGTGTAGTGATCACTCTCCCCAGTGCAAATGTTGCCACTGACATTGCCGACCTCTTTCTTTCTTTCTTTCTTTCTTTCTTCTTTACAAAATAGTACTTTAGTTGAACATATCATTGTTGTATTTCCTTTTCTACAGCAGTGCACCATTTCATCTGCATCATCTCCGTTAACTACCATGACATCTGTACCATCACCGACTCTCACCGCAGAAAATCTCACCACAATAGATTATTATGATTATGACAATATGACAATAAGTAATGAATATAACCCTGCACATTTGCAAAGCAGGGTGTCTCACTGTGGTTTGGTTAAATGCGATCATCTTCCTGTTTGGGATTTTGGGGAATGGCCTGGTTATCTGGATTGTTGCCTTCAAGATACGTTATATAACAATAAGCGTACGCTGACAAAGGCTGCGGTTGCAGTTGCCTGGCTCTTTTTTTATGCTGCTGAGCATTCCTTCCTTAGTGTTTCGTGAAGTTTCCGAGAATAAAACTTTTATAACCTCAAGCTCAGTCATGGAATGCTCCAGCGATCCACCAAGCTATATCCCTGTGCTTCGCTTTGTTCTAGGCTTTGTAATTCCACTGATAATCATCACGGTGTGTTATCCGGTTATCATTGTAAGGCTACAGAACAAATCCGCCACGTCCACTAAGCCACTATCAGGCCAGTCATAACTGCCCTGATAGTCACATTTGACATCTGTTGGCTTCCATACCACATCTACATTTTACTAGCGATTGATGGTTCAAATGATAAAACAAAAAAATCAGATATATCTAAAACCTTTGTAAACGACTACCTCCCCCTGGCCAGCCGGGGCGCCTGATGGAGGGGAAAGGAACTGGTCGGAATAACGTGTCCCTTCCACGCGCTACGTCCGGCCGGGGAAATTCCCCTCTGTCAGGTGAAAAGAAGCAGCTTGGACTCCTCATGCATAGAAGGAGGCATGAGGTCAGTCCGCTGCCCCCCCAGGTTGGCAGAGGAAGTGCAGCGCCCAGGATTACATTAGATAATTGGCACTGGGTGAAAAAGAAAACTGGGTTACAAAATCGTGGGATAAAAAAAAAAAAAAAAAAAAAAAAACCTTTGTAAACGCAAATAGTTGCATGAACCCGTTTCACTATGCATTCATGGGCAGAGATGTTAAGCAGAATTTATGTTCTTTGGTTTAAAAAATGTTAAACGCTTTCATGGAAGAGAAGTCCACCTTCCGGTGGACTTCTCTTCCATGAAAGCGTTTAACATTTAGCAGGGCATCAACCTCAGTCACAACCTCTCTTCGTTAAGAGCAGTGGTTCCCAAACGTTTGAGCCTGTAACCCAAACTAGTGAAAATAACTGATCTACAAGCTCACAATGCATCACTTCGCGCCACGTTGTGAGCTTGTATTTTACTACTTAGGCCTATGTTTGTTTGTTTTCTGATTTATGGAATGTCTTAGATTTTTCTTTTCTTCATGAAATTACTGAAAAGAATAATTTAATTCATTTTTAATTCATGAAAATGTTTATTTATTTTTTATGTTTTTAAATCATAATTTAAAACAAAATGTAAAAAAAAAAAAAAGCTTTAGAGAAGTACAGTATGTTCTCAATATTGATATAAAACAATATCTCGCTGCCCTGTTTATCTTCCCGTGAAAAAATACAGAGGTCGATTTACTTGTTTAAATAATTTAGCATGCAAATAGGTGCATCACATTTGTGTGCTAAACAAGTGAGAAGATAATTTATTTTTGTATATATATTTCGTTGTCCCCTGGAGTTGTCTGGCACACTGTTTTGTTTTTATAAGCACTGTGCATAAAACATTTAACCACAACCCTTGCCATGGAAACGAAGCAAGATGGCGACACAGCCCCAGTGCTGATGTGATGACGTGTGGTATACCCCACGCTGTGTATAAAACTACTGTATCTCTGTTTAAACGTCAGAAGAATATACCCATTCCGATGCTTGTAAGATCTCTTCTCATGGAATAAACCCAAATATTATTGTAAATAATTCATATATGTCAGATGGATATGGACTGGTATTTACAAGGGAAAAATAAAGCAGTCTTCATTCAGTGCATGGAAGGTTAACAGTGTAGCTAGCTACAATGTTATACCTGGCACACTTGTAGAAAAAAGTCCTTCTGCACATCTACAGGGACAGGTGCAGGCAACCAGGGCGAACAATGAGACAAAAGGGGATCCCGCACAGGCGCACACTGTCTTCATTTAAATGGAAGCAGTTTATTCAGCTGAGTAACGACGTTTCGGTCTCACAACCATGCCTAGTGTAACTTTAATTTGATAGAATATGTTATATATATCACATTGAAATTGAATGGCAATTGATAATGCCATAAACTATATTACTATATCATATATAATTATACTTAATTATTGCGCAATATCACATTTGTGTGTGTGGTGTATATATATATATATATATATATATATATATATATATATACAAATTTAAATATATTTTTGGGCTTTTTGCCTTTATTGATAGATGTATAGTAGGTAGACAGGAAACTGGGAGAGAGATGGGGGGGAAGACACCGTAAATTTTGTCGGGATCGGGACTCCAACCCGCAACACATTGTCATGCTGTATTACCAGCCACGGTGCCTGGATCACTGTTAATAAAGTATTCACTCAGTCAATCTATTTTATTGTGCTTTGATGATATGACATTGTCTAGCTATCAAGCTACAAAAGTTCGTTAAATGAAAACACAGTTTAGTTTCCGTTAATATTTTAATAAAAGCATGTAAAAAAATGTTATGGCAGATATTGAAAGAAGCATACATTGCTCCTTTAATCCATTTAAAAAAAATGCCTTTTTAAATTGCACTTATCTGAACACCACACAGAATTTGAAACCTAAATTATGACAATTTGACAAGAAAACAAACTCAGATAATCAAATTTGTCATTCACACAAATACAATCGTTATATAAATTAAATGTTTATTTGTTCTATTAATCTGTTAAATAAAATGGCTTAAATAAAAAGGCATCTTGGAAAATAAGTCATGAACGATCAGTTTCACTTCATTCACCTCTACCAATGTAATTACTATTTTTGCTTCTACCTCAGTTGCACCTCAGGGTGTAGCTCTAGTTTAACTGCCAGAAGTTGAGGGTTTAATTCAGGGACAACTTGACAAGAATTATTAATGCAATAGTTATTTACTCTTTACCCAATGCTCAAGTTTTAAAAAACAGCTTACAACCTTCTAATCCCCTGCTCAAATCCCCTGCTCATGATAATCACAGACACGATACCTGCAGCATAATCACAGATTTTTTTGTATACATTTCAACAAAACATTTTAACATACTGTACAAGAAGATCAATGATGCACTAACCAAACAGTCAAATATTCACAACCTCTGTACTGTAGAAAATATAGGTTTAATGTGTTGACTAGAGTGGCTGGATTCAGACAAGACTTGTTTTTTATTAATCTTTTTAAATTTTAACTACTGCAGTTGCATTGATCTGGTCTTCTCAGAGCTCTGAACCAGTCTATACACAGTAAATGGTCTAACCAGCCCAAAACATCAGATTCTGTTGAATTTTCTAGGAAACCCAGACATAAAAAAATGAAATGCGTTAAGATGAGATACAAACAAATTCTCATATAAGGTGAACATTGTCAATATCCTACTATAAATGTGCCAGGTCTCTGTGTGTGTGTGTGTGTGTGTGTGTGTGTGTGTGTGTGTGTGTGTGTGTGTGTGTGCGTGTGTGTGTACGGTTGTAATACACGTAACTCAAGAACTATTTGACCAACCGACTTCACAATCGACACACGCAATCCATACCCCCACAGGGAGTGCCGTGCCCGGTGTCGAGTCGGTCAGACCCACGGTTGTCCAGAACTGCCCCAAAAAGGCCTCTGCCCCTGGTCCATATATGGAGCTGGCCTATTCTGACATCATTCTGACGTCTGCATAGACTCCATATTTGGGCATGCCTGACAAAGATCTCCATTATGTTCCAAGTAGGCCAGTGCCCAATGGGCACCAACCACTCTAGTCATTTAAATCTCAGCTAGTGAAATTATATATATATTATCTCTTATACGTTTGGATTACCATTTTCTATGTTTGACAGTGTGTGGGTTTCCCAACTCTCAATAATAATAATAATTATTATTATTTTTATTATACATTATTTATTTTCATAGCACTTTTCAATGCCCTTTTTCATAGTTCTTCACAGAATAAAAGAGCAGGGATAAATAGATAAAAGAAAACTAGCAGTAACAAAATAAAGGTGAAACAAACAAACAAAATCAACAACAGAAGACATCAAATAAGTGTGTGACAAGAACTGACTTCAAAATTAGTTCCGGTAGAGGGATGTACCGAAGCCTAGTAGCCTGGTATAAGGATCACGGGCTGCATATTGCCTTAAGGGGTTTCAAAGATCTCTGATGTAGCCTGAAACTGACACAGTGACACTTCATCAGCTGTCCCAGACTCCCATGGAAGAGTGATGCGTTGCTTGCCTTGAAGTCTCACTTGTGCTGCAATCATTGAGTCACAACTCGGGTTACGGGTGCTTTTAAACTCCACTATGCGCCTTCCCAAATGTGTGTGACCAAAATAGCAATTTAGGGGAAAGCGTGCCAACACGCCTATGACCACTCTAGGCGCAAATAGCGGTGTAGGCTGACTTGCGGGCTGCGTCGCGGGTAACGGCGGCGACGAAAATGGAGCTTGTACATTCTACTCTCTTCACTGTTCAGAGAACATGAGAACGTTAGATTTTCCACAATGAGCCTGCTTGTTCTTGCTGTCTAAAAAGGGAGTTTATGTCTTTGAAGTACAGTGAATTTGGGTCATTCCTGAAAAAACATTGAAAATTAAATTAAAATGGGCTGTTTTGTTCTCTCCAACTGTATACATACACACACTACATATATACCATACTAGTAAGTAGGTTGTTTCTGCATACACTCCTGTACATGTACAGTATGTTAGGAGTAGAACGTGAGGACACTCTGATGGTTGCCTCTGACCAGTAGCATTGGAGGCAGGTCCTTTGATAGTGTTTCCAACCAACACATGTAGAGGGCGCTAGACACAGTTCCCTTCCTGGCCAATGGCATACTCCTTTATGGGTGGGTGGGTGGGTAGACAGACAGAGCAGAAAATACAAAAATATATATTAAGTGAGTCATCGTAATAACTTTCTTTACTTGAGTTCTTATAGTATTTAAAATTTTGATAAAGTTGAATGCAAGAGCCTTACATAACGATGAGTTTGGCAGTGGCGGAATGTTCCTTCAACAGCTCATTCAGTCTGATCTGACGATTGGACTGAAGATTCCCAAGGAGGATCATGTGTAAAGAGAGTTTTAGTGGTCAACCAGAAACAATGGTTGGTTGCAAATTGCAATGGACATTTTTTACCAGTAGTTTGAAAAGCACTGGTCTATGAATACCCATGAAAACTTTGACATGTTAGTCATACTGACGCATAGTTCTGTAGTTCTGATTGGCTGCCTTTCTATGCAACCCATAGAGGGAGGGACGCAACCACACGCTTTTAATGCCATAGTCGAAAAGGTCGATTTCGAGCGGTGATGCCATGATGCCTCAGTGCAGCAAAGCAGAGCACACCGGAGCACACCCGCTGATTTAACAGTAACACATTTGGACCCCCACGCAGACTACCGCGGACCCCTGCACCCACCTCCGTACCTCCGCAGGTGCGGAGGTGGGTGCTTGGACCTTGGACCCGCCGATCCAAGGACCCCCGCAATTTTGACACATGAGAGATGTTCTTTGTACCTACCGCCAATAAGCCAATACAACCGACAGCTGTATGTGAGGTGCGACATATAATGGCGTGGAGAATGTGCTACCTGAGAGTGCACAAATACAACCAAATGGACCCATAACAGTCCATTTGTATTTCCATCTGTTACGAAGGAACGAAGTGTCGCTCCGACATCACAACCGTGGTGTCAGAGGTGATGACGATATTATAAATATAACGCCTAGCAGGTTTACGGGTAGAATTAAGCTTGGAACTTTAGTTGTGACTTACTCACCTTTGACTATTGAACCCCACCTGCCTTAAGAGCTCCCATTTCTATCCCTTACTACTAAACTAAGGTGGGACCTCTCGGCTGTATTTCCCAGACCATATCAGGCTCTTGATTTAGAGCCTCGGTTACACCATCAGAGTTTATTGTTATAAAAGGGTATTTTGGTTCCATTTGTAGTAGGCTAAGGCTACACTGTCAGTTACAGAGTCACCTCGACAGATCCTGTTGTTGTTAATTACCAGTGGCTGCCTTATATCTCCAGAATTGTGCTATGAAATGTAAATATCTGTCAGTCTGTATTTATGTGCCACGTGACGCCTCCTGACACCTTTCTTAAATGTATCCCACTGAATTGAGAATGCAAACTTTGAACGTGCATAGCTCATGAACCGTTTGATTTGACCGTTGGCAATGACACTTTGATACACATATGTGTCTCCTCATGCCGAACAACTTTCGTGTTCTGACTTTTGACCTCTGACCTTTAGATCACCCGCCATTTTGAATTATATGAAAAACAGTTCAATGTATCTCCTCCCAGGATCTTTGATCAAAATGCACAAAAACGTCTACACGTGAACTTTGGACCTATACAGACAATGAGCCAATGGAAATTACTGTTTTGTGAAAATTCTTCTTCTGCCCCTAATAAAGACACGCAGCGTCATATGACATTTTACGGTATGGTAGAGGGTCATGCCAAATAGCACTGAAACCAGTCTTACTCCAATTGGCCAAAGGGGGGCGCTATATACATTTTTTTAAATGAACAGACATTACTCATGCCTCGTTTGGCCAAAGTTCACATTCAACACTTGTTTCCACATGTTCCTTGACTCATGGGGAACACATCTGTCACTTTGAAAAGTAAGCTCCGCCCTCCGATTTTCCGCCATTTTGAGCTCTTTGAAGAATGCTTATACCTGATTTTCTGCCTGGTTGTTTGAGCAATTTGCGTGAAACGTTCTACACACAATGTATGGACCATTATCTGAAATTCCAGTTGAAGAGAAGTTTGTACGTGAAAACATGACCATCGAACACTGTAGAAATGGATAATGACATGCCCAAAATGAGGACACACACTTCTTACCCAAACACTGAATGATGTTACTGTAAATGTAGTAACTTATTGTCTCAGTGTAGCTCAGTCAGTAGAGTAGTTATATTTACCATATTTTATTTTATCATTCTTATTTTTATTTATGTTGAAATACACCTCTGTGGGAGATGGCAAGCCATGGAAACTGTGAACCAATCTTTAGCCAGATTTCTAATCCATCACACGACATTGTTTCATGCCGAGTATACAGAATAGCCAGTCGACAAGGTCATAGATCTTGTAGATCTGCTATTATTTTCTTGTCATGTGACACCATTGTACGATTGAGTATTATTTAAGCCAATGAAGCAAAGATATAGCAGAATGTTTTACCTTAGCTTTGTACAATTCCAACTCATTGTCAGTGATCCTCCATGGCTCCATGGCTTTCAGTCTCTCTGCTGCTTCCTGCTCCATATCATCTTCCTTCAGCCTGTATGGCTCAATCAGCTCCTTAAAGGTCAGTTTACTGGAGACATGATGGAGAACATCAGCCTGTATGGCTCAATCAGCTCCTTAAAGGTCAGTTTACTGGAGACATGATGGAGAACACCTGTATGGCTCAATCAGCTCCTTAAAGGTCAGTTTACTGGAGACATGATGGAGAACACCTGTATGGCTCAATCAGCTCCTTATACAGTAGGTCAGTTTACTGGAGACATGATGGAGAACACCTGTGTGGCTCAATCAGCTCCTTAAAGGTCAGTTTACTGGAGACATGATGGAGAACACCTGTATGGCTCAATCAGCTCCTTAAAGGTCAGTTTACTGGAGACATGATGGAGAACACCTGTATGGCTCAATCAGCTCCTTATACAGTAGGTCAGTTTACTGGAGACATGATGGAGAACACCTGTGTGGCTCAATCAGCTCCTTAAAGGTCAGTTTACTGGAGACATGATGGAGAACACCTGTATGGCTCAATCAGCTCCTTAAAGGTCAGTTTACTGGAGACATGATGGAGAACACCTGTATGGCTCAATCAGCTCCTTAAAGGTCAGTTTACTGGAGACATGATGGAGAACACCTGTGTGGCTCAATCAGCTCCTTAAAGGTCAGTTTACTGGAGACATGATGGAGAACATCATTGCACTGAACTAATAAAGCATGTTTTGTGAGTACTAGGGATGTACCGATGAGACATTTTGGCCGATATCGATATCCAATATAATTATTGCTCTTATGGCCGATAAATGATATAACAAATGTCGATATGATCTTATTCTGTAATAAATAATTATAATAATTTTGTCCATTCTGAAAAATGGCTTATAAACACTGAATTTGAAAAAAAGCTATGCCTCTTTATTCCAAAACTAGGGATGCACCGTTATTGAAATGTTGCCCATATCCCAACATAAATGACTTGAATGTATTTTTATTTAAAAATGTTGCGAATTGTTGACTCTGTTGAAAGCTTCCCCAGAAAACACTGATATAATTTGCTTAAGCATCAGCTGAATGTTTATCTTTAGGAAAAAGGATTGTCAGCTGAAATGTTTTAACCATTAAGGGACGCAATCCCATATTTATTTGGTTTGTCAGATTGTAGTCAACATTGAAATACTGCTGTATAATTGTTTGTCCCCTTTAGCCGGACGACGGACATAGCTTAGCTCTCTCCAATTAGTTCCTCTTGGTGACCTGACTGCAGTGAAGTTGCGGGGAGCGATATTGAATTTTACTGTATTTGGCTAGAATCTTGGCATGTCCATAATCTAGTTAAATAAACTAAAATTCTGTCTGCTCTTAGCATTACCGATTGCTCGGTCACATTATCTTAGGTAGCCCATTGGATGGATATTTTCTAGATTTAAAATCTAAACAAAGATTCTGGCAAGCCCGTCTTTTGGTTAAATACTTTTCTGGGGAT
This sequence comes from Protomyctophum bolini, assembly GCF_963924005.1. Taxonomy (NCBI): domain Eukaryota; kingdom Metazoa; phylum Chordata; class Actinopteri; order Myctophiformes; family Myctophidae; genus Protomyctophum; species Protomyctophum bolini. Next base: position 26,431,531 of record NC_137867.1, on the reverse strand, counting down.
ATTTTGTCTAGTTTAGTTTAGTTTTTAGTTTAGTTTATTTGTCTCGGTCATGGTTTATCCCAGCATTATTACATACAATTGACCGAAAAGGAAAGGGCTGAAGCCGAAGCTTATTATGCCCACCTTTTTGTGATTTAAGTAATCTCATAGACCGTGCAGGACGCAACAATTGAGAAATATTGACCGATTTAACATTCAATCAAGAATTCTTGGCAAGGCTGTATCTTGGTTGAATAATTGTCAGGGGATATTGTGCCGGGCACATGATATTGAATACTCTTCTGTACTTGTGTTTCTTGGGTTTGGTGTTGATGTCTCCCAGAACGTTGATGTCGGAATAGTCGATCCTGAAGCGGCTCAGCAGATAGGCCATCCTAATTAAACAGAGAAATATAATGAATAGACTCTCAACCAAAGTGTCACACATCTGTTCATATTAAGGTATTTAATGATAGATAACCAAAAGCCTTGTCAGGAATTAATAAAAATCACTCCCGTGTGAACCCCCCCTCCTCTCTCTCTCTCTCTCTCTCTATCAACAGTGCAGCACTGTCTCTCTCTCTCTGTTTCTGGCGCCCCTACTGGCCCCTACTGGTACATACTGGTGCTCATTAACCAACACATAGGTTAACCAACACGGGTCACAGACATTGCAGTTCCTTGGAGTAGTTGCACCACTCAAAAATGACATGACAATATGACATACTATGAAAGCGTCACTACTGTAGGCTACTTTACGTTATAGAGTCAATTTAACCAACATCAATTTTGGTGGGACAGTTCAATTAACCTAGGGGTATACTACTTAAAATTTGAGAACACAAACTGTACCTCTAATATTTGTTATAAATATTTACTTAATATTTATTAAACACTTAAATCTAAATATGTCATCTTTTGGGGCATCTGTCAGCCCATATGACCTTGACAACCTGTTCTTCTCTACTCGGTACCTCTGGTAGTACAGTACGACATTCAAGATTATTGATCATAGTAAGTCCGAAAGAGTTCATAACCATGAAACTGGTAACTCACGTGCGGCGGTCATGATCAATTCGGTTGATCTTTCCACCAACGAACACACGGATCCTGCAGTCACCCCACTTCTTCTTATTGGTCAGCAGGTATGGAATTAGAAGTGTCAGGCCTAGAACATTCCAGTGAGATAATGTGATGTCTCCCCGCGACCCAAACTAGTGGAAATAGCAGATCTACAAGCTCACAACGTGTCATGCCACGTTGTGAGCTTGTAAATAAGGCTACAAGCATTTGTTTGTTTGTTTTTCATTTGTTGTCATGGTTTTTCGTAGATTCTTTTTTTTATATTGTTTTGGGCTCTTTCTGCCTGGGCTTTTTCTGTATGGTGACCAGAAAAGGGGAGCGAGATGGGGGGGTGACAGACACGCGGCAAAGGTTGTCTGGATCGAACCCGCGACACGCCGTCAGGCTGGCTTGGCAGCCTAGTTGCCCGGACCACTACACTAGCTGCCTGGACCGCTACACTAGCCGCCTGGGCCTTTTCTTTGATTTCTTCATGAAATTACTGGAAAAATAATAATAATAATAATAATATATATATATATATATATATATATATATATATATTTATTTGTTTTGCTTTTTGGGGAAATTATTTTTGAAAAGGTTTTGAATAATAATTGAAAACAAAATGTAGGAAACAACAACTAAGGGGACCCATAATGTGATCGTGACCCACTGTTTGGAAACGGTGTGTTACAGTATGTACTGTAGATGCCATGTATTCAGCAAGGGATAATATACAGTATGCAGCAGTACCCCTTCAAAACAAAAGAAATATACAGTTGTGAAAATGTTGACACATGCTTCAGTATTTACCTCCGTCATCAAACAGCCACCAGACATCGATGGTGCCTTTTCCCTGTCTCTTTTTAAACTGCTGGCTGCTCTCTAACATGCGCTGGTCTGTCAGACTCAGCGGGGACTTGATCTCTGTTGGAGACAAACCATGAACTGTAGTTAGTTTAATGATACACTCAACTGCACTCGTCTGCAGATTGTGCCTGCGGTCACAGCGGTAATATAAGACTATTGTGGCCCTCTCCATCGTCAAAGTTGCCCATCCCTGCCCTATATTTTCCAGTTTAGTTTCTCGCACCTTTCATTATCAGCGGGCTGCTTTGGTTGCTTGTGTTTTTCGAGAGACAGGAATCGGTGTCTGACTCCTTAGGTAGGTTAACAGTCACCACCACCTCCTGTGCTGGCTTCTCATGGGACAACAATAGCTCCTCTGGAAAAACAGGCATAAACAGAGAGAGAGAGAGAGAGAGAGAGAGAGACAGAGAGAGAGAGAGACAGACAGACAGACATTGACTTATACAGAATATTTAGTTCACCATATAATTTTGTTTGCAGAAAATAATAATAATAATATAATAATACAAATAATGATAATAGGTCTGGGATTTAAATATCTCACATATACACAGTGGTGGAAAAATACACATTTCACTTAAAAGTAAAAGTATCAATACTACTGCTATCTACAGTCATTCAACATTTACTTGGGTAAAAGTACCAAAAGTAGAAAGTACTCATTATGCAGACTGTACCATTTCACAAGTTTTCAATTGTATAAAAATCCTCGAGTAAAGTAAAGAAATACCTTAAGTACAGCACTTAGTTACTTTATACCACTGCATATAGATTTCCAGTCAGTTCTATGGGGAATGTGTACCTGGTCCCTGGATATGAGAGATGTCCAGTCCCTCCTGTAGCCTGAGAATGACCACTCCAAACTGCAAGTCAAATGCATCACTGGAACACACACATTAAAGACAAGTCAAAAATGATTTCTATTCCACATTTCAAACATCGTCCTCTATATGTGTTTCATCTTGAAAGAAAGCATAGGAAATACACACTGCGATGCCTATTTCAAACATACATACATAATGTGAGTTCCCAGTGTTGCAAATAAATTGCTCACTAAAGTATTATCCAAGAGATTAGATGCCAACATCATTCAACCTAATCCAATGTCAGGCATGAGATGTGATTAGACTGTATGTTTACATACGGTTGCGGAAAAAACATGGTCAAAGGCACATTTCAGCCCACCCTGAAGCCTTAGGCCTCACACTGTTGCAACATGCAACATTTCTCTTGTGTCTTGTCCGCGTTTAATGGCCGCTCCAATGCATTTCCAATGGAAGTCGCATGGTTTGACAAAATATATTTGTTTGATGCGGGGGAGGGGGGCACAACACAGCCATCAAACAAAAATGTTTTGTCAAATGTCCCCTGTTCTCCCCTTGCCAGGCGTTTTTCTTCTTTAGACACATGAACACAGCGGGGGGGGGGGACACACCAGAGAAAAAGCCAATTCCGCATTTCCTGGTGTTTTTACACAAGATGGTGAGATTTGAAAATTAAAATAATCATCGTCAAAGTCGTCCTTGGCGATTTTGTTGCAGCCGTTGCAAAAATGCTTGCTGATAGTGGGAGAATGACAGGTTTCTGGCTGCTCTATACAGTAATATGAAAGGACAACTGTCTGAGTTGTGTTTTGGCACTATAATGAAATTACATTTTATTAAAATGGAATAGATGTTGTTGTTTATGGTGTTAATGTATATCTCGACCACACATAGCATGTATATTATAGTATATCATATCCTTACTGTATACAGTTGACATAAATCTCTACATCTCTCATCTCTCCATCGCTCCAGTTGTTTTTAAAGCCCATCACCAGGGTGTTAGGCTTCAGACGACCCAGACCTGATGCCTGGGGGAACACAGCATCAGCTTCATATTAACTGTTACTTATAGCAAAAGATCATATTCTTAACAGCATACTAACCGATCACATCCTTAACTCTTAACAAATGACAAGGATGCACTGATTGAAGAGATGAGAGTTACCTGTAAGAGGACCTGAGCTCCGTGCCTCAGGTTGTCTGAGAAGACCGGAGTATAGAAAGCTTTGATGCTTTTCTTATGGAGCCAGCGCTGACAGCGAGCATGGTCCTGAGCCAACTCCTTAAAGTTTGGCCTACGGGACACCTGAGAAACGGTACCAGCAAGATGACTTACGGCATCTGAAACATACACGAATAAACTCAGCTATAGCCGATGTACTGCGTGCGTGTGTGAATGAGCAAATACGTACAGTCCTGATGTGGCCACAGACCATGAGAGCAATGTTCTTGGTGAAGGAGTGAACAAGGTGAAGCAGCGCAGGGCGGGAGTTAGGATAGCCTGTCATCACCAAACACTGGGGTCTGAAAGACAGTGACGAAAAGATAGAGACAAATAGTTATTATCACAATCTGTGGGCGCACTGGGAGGCAGTGGCTCAGGAGATTAAGCATCCGCTTGGGAACGGAAGGTTCCTGGTTCGATCCTCTGTTCCACCTGGGTTAGTGTCGGAGTGTCCTTGAGACACTTAACTCCTAACTAATCCTGATGCGTAGGCTGGTGGCTTGCATGGTTTCCTCCACCATGTGTGTGGTTGTGTATGGGTGAATGTAATGCACATTTTAAAGCTATATAAATGCACCATAATGTAGCATGACAGGATAGGAACCCTTTGGTTAGATAAACAATTATCTTAGTTTTAGTTTTTCTTTTTGAGATAATCATTGTCATTATGTTATGTTGTTCCACTCAGATACTGACAGGAATTGGCTGGGTGAGCAAACATAATAAAGCCAGAATTAAACCATACCTGAAGTTTTTAATATGGTCCTCTACTCCAGTGAGGTGCAGACAGTGGGTCAGAGCCTGGTTATAGATCAGAGCTTGAGTAGATGAACCCCAGTTCACATCTGTGATACAAAAAAACAATACAATAAGACATTTCAATTCAATAAGATGGATAATCCCAATTCAGGGATGTACAGTAGAAGGACACACAACAGGTAGAAAATACATTGCAAACTGTGTGCTACCTATTTGCTGGTATGCAGAAAAATGTGAGTTATAGGAGGATCTTATTGGAGTGCGTGCATGCGTGGGTGTGTGCGTGGGTGGGTGGGTGCGTGTGTGTGGGGCACTCTGACTGTGGAGAGGTGTTTACCAGGTTTCTTGTAGCCGACATAGATGTACAGAGCCAGGACAATGAGCATGGTGACCAGAGCTGCCCACCAGGTAATCACAAACATCGTCACACAGCACAGGACAGCCCCGGCCAATGACACCCACTTGTTGTAATACTTGAAGCTAGGTCGCCACCCTGTGGTGAAAGAACAGTAGACAATATGCAGTTCAGTGGGACGGTACAGTACTCAAATCTTTTGAGTGCCTGTACTTGACCTTTTTTTTGAGTGGTGCAACCACTCCAAGGGACAGCTTTGTCCCTATATGTCCCAACCTATGTGACTATGTCTCTGTGTCCCGATGTTTAGAGTACCAATAGGCTGTCGCTCGCTGCCTGCTTTCGCATTGAGGTGAGAGACAAGCTGACAGACAGCCCAGAGCATGCAGGCAGAGCGCGCCACGGGATGGATATATATTTTATAATACATTAGGCTACATAAACGCTACTGCCGCCTATCGCAAGGCATTTTATTTACATCATGGTTTTACATTCACCATCGCTGATGAGCAGCGCTTTGTAGGGAGGCTTGTTCAGGAACTCATATATGGCTCTGCATCAATGTAATAAACATATGCGCTGTGAGCCAACGTGAGCCATGATGTCATAAGTTTTGCGGATTCACTGTTTTGCCTGTTTACATGGAGAAGGGATAAAACGGCATTCTCAAAGATTTCCACTCTGGAAGGTGGTTTCACTTTGTTGCGTTTTCACCTCCTGAAAACACCGTTCTCTTCAGAAAACGATACTTTATTTTGCCGTTTTCTATGAACACCATTCTCGCGTAAAGACCACCTAAGCTTATTCCGACCAGCTCCTTTCCCTTCCATCAGGCACTCCGGCTGGCCAGGTGGAGGTAGTTTATTGCATGTTTTTTATGAGGGGACACGGGGAGATGCAAACTTCACACAGAAGGGCCCTTTCGCTTTCCCCACCTCGGGTATGGGCACTGATGACACGGAGGAGAGAACATGCCCACAGCGGGAATCGAACCCAGGACCTTCTAGTTGTGAGGCGACAGCACTACCCACTGTGCACCGTGCCCCCGTGTCTGTACTTTACTGTACTTGAGACAAATATTGTACTGTTGACTCCAGTACATATCTAGGAGGGGGGAAAACTCATTATGGATTAACCACTTAAACGCAATATACTATATACTGTAGTGAAAGTCACTAGTTGTGTAGTTTGTAGATCTGCAATCTTCTGTAGTATTGTTTTTTTATTTCCACAAAATCGTGGGGTGAAATGACTACAGCAAATTCTTATTTTTTTTAAAAGCATGCATTTGTGAATAATAGCAAAGCAAATACTCCAGTACATTAACTCGAGTACAAATCTGACAGAGCAACTTTTACTTGTAGTTGGGTAATACTTGAACAATAGTATCCACGCACAATCGCACATTTTGACTCAAGTACTGTGGTTGAGTACTTTGTCCATAACTGACTTCTACTGTGGCCACCACTCTATTTTGCTGTATATATGGTACTAATGGTCATAGATACCAGGTAGAAATGTGTGCACTGTACCTGGGGAGTTTGCCAGAGAGGCGTGGAACACAGAGAAGTTGATGAGAGCATACGAGGCCAGGAAGAAGTTAGAGATGATAGGAGCAATGATGTTCAAATCCCCTGACAGAAAGAAAAAACAACAGTACTTTTTCACACATTGACAAGTAAAACAAACGTTATTCAACAACAACTGTCACATTTGTGTTTGGACGGAGAAGGCCATGTACCTACCAATCAGAATAAAGGCGAGGCCAATGCAGAAGGTCAGGACGTAACCTCGGAGAGGCTCATTGTTTTTACCATAACCCTTTGCAAACATGCCCAGTCCAGGGTAGATGTTGTCCTTACACAGAGCCTAGAATGACAGCAGCGTTCATTCATTCAATTTGCTATGTTAAACAAGGTCATAAAAACGTGAGTTTGACTGTTGGAAAAATATATTTTCAAAATAATGATTTTAGAGTCTGAAAATGTATATAACAATGAAACTAATGCTGCTATAGGTGTTCTACCTGGAAGACTTTGGGAGCGCTGACCAGAGAGGCCAGGGCAGAGGAGAGAGTAGCTGAGAAGATCCCTGCTGTGATGAGGGGACCAAACCCCGATACCAGACTCATTACCTGGCCAGATAGACACATACAATACAATGCACATACAATACAAAACATGCACAAAGACGCATACCAGGCGGAGTTAGCAACAGAGTTTAGCAGGCATTTTAGCAAGCATCGTGCAGGGAAATGTCATGTACAAGCACACACACTTGCATGCATGTGTGCATAGATTGTGTATATATAGACATGCACACATGGCCATGAATAGAAAGACGGCAAGTTAGGAAGACAAACAAGAGATAAAGAGACAAGTAGACATCCTTCTGTAAGCCATGCAACCATGTCTATAAGAGGACACTGAGCCAGTCAGTAAATCATGCTGAGTATGTTGACTACTTTATGATTATGTTACCACAAAATTTACTGAAATAAACTAAACTAAATACTCAGTGGTGGTGGTGGACAAAGTACTTGAATAACCTCAGTACTTGAGTTAAAGTATATACTCCTGTTCAAAGATTTATCCACTACAAGTGAAAGTTGCTTAATTGGCTGAGGCAGAGGCTGGGAATTGCACAGGTGAAAGGAGTTGGCCTTATTAGGCCCACTGGCAGAGCCTGAGCAGAGCCTTTTGTGGTTCTGGAGAACCGTGGGTCCGACCGACTCGATACCAGGCACTGCACTCCCTGTGGGGGTGTGGAACGCGTGTGTCGAATTTCAATTCGGTGGGTCAAGCGGTTCTCGAGTTACGTGCATTACAACCGTACATGCACACACACAGAGACGTGGCACATTTATTGTAGGATATTACAAAGTAGACATTTTCTTTTTAAATCAATGCATTGCTGTATTGGGAAAAAAAGAATAGTGAAAATAGAAGATTTACAAGCTCACACAGTATTTGCGGTTCATTCTGAAGTTAAGTGGTTAATTCATCACATTTCCCTTAATATTTGTCTTTGAAATGTAGTGTGAAAAGTGTCCAAAATGAATACTTTGTTACTGTCCATCATCGTTCAAACACCAGTAATACTTTACTAATATTAACCAGCTGAATTATTAAAGTAACAGCAGTTACAGAATTGTTTTTATTTAGTTTTTGTATTGTTTTATTCCAAATGCAAATTAAACGTAATCGAGAAGATAGTAAAGTGGTCGCAGCAGGTCCACATACCATTATGTTGATGATAAGTTGTTACTAGAACAGTCTGTGACTTTGCTGGAACATGTTAGAGGATGGGAAGTGCATTAGTGCTAAAAACACAACATGATTTTATTATTATTAGGACATTTGCATTTTAGCCATTGAGCACACTCTTATTCACACATTTCACAGTACCCTTGAATATCTGTCAGAAATGTTAAAAAGAACAAGTTGTTTTGTTTTGAAGGATCTTTTGACTGAAGAAATGCTAAAACAAGGATGTTGGACGAATACCAGTAGTTTTGTATTGCCTCAATAAATAGATTTTATTGAGATAGTTTATCTCAATGTCAAACTACCACTTGCTTTGAAATCCCAGGTCATTTAAACTCTGCTAAAATTTACTGTATTGTGTGTGTGTGTGTGTGTGTGTGTGTGTGTGTGTGTGTGTGTGTGTGTGTGTGCACGTGTGCGTGCGGTTGTCAATGCTGCCATTCATTCCTGGCTCCAGCCAGCGAGAACCTTGTGACTCCAAACAACAGGCTATTATCTCTGCTGCCCTTTGTTTGGGAATAGCTCATACACACGCACTCAGTCACATGCACGTGTGTGTGTGTGTGTGTGTGTGTGTGTGTGTGTGTGTGTGTGTGTGTGTGTGTGTGTGCGCAGCCGCGCACATACATGTACTAATATACTGTACATACATTGCAGGGGTTGACACTAACTGCTGTGTGATTGCCCAAGGCAAGTCAAATATAATCATATAATCTAAGATATGTTCATAAAAACGATAAAACGTCCCCAAGGCTCTGTTCGGGGTCTCTCTCTCATCGCTTTCTCTCTCTCTCCGGCTCTGACACACAAACGCATGCATCAGCTGAGCAATGTGACCGGGCGAGCAAGACAAAGTGATTCAAGGACATTTGTTTCAAATCAGACTACCCACATCTGCCGTGTGTATCTCTGTCTTGTCTCTCTGTCAGTGTGTCTTGTCTTGTCTTGTCTTGTCTTGTCTGTCTGTCTATCTGGTGCAGCTGAGAAATTCTGAGGTGTTGTTTACACTCCTAGTTAATTTGATTGTTTCAGGCTAGTCTCTAAGTGACAGGCGATGCTTGCAAGACAGTTTAGCGTGATTCACTCAGACAATATTAATAAAACAAGTCGGAATCGAACAAAAACTCTGACATTTTCCTTCCTTTTCTCTGTGCATACTCATATAAATGTACACGCTTTATTTACACACTATTTACAAACAGCTTAGTGAATGAGGCCCATTGTTCCTTAAGTCAACTCTAGCTTACTTAGCACTTAGGCAAAGGTGTAGGAAGTTATATTACTGTAGTCCTACCTGGAAGTCATTCATCAGCCCGTACTGGCAGCCTCCCTCCTTGCAGATGGAGAAGTCATATCCCAGAGTGCAGGCAGCGTCAGTACAGTTCACTGTGTCAGTCACCGTGTCATTATGGTCCCCTGTGGCATCTCGCACGATACAGGCACCTATACGGGGGAGAACACAGACATAACACACACATGTAAACACATGTGTGCACGCATGCACACATACAGTGCACACACACACACACACATGCACACAGGATGACTTCTACCTCATTGTACGTACCGGTATGTCTTTTGATATTAACTTTAGCAAAACAATTAAAGCACAGACGAAATGTGTGCATGAACAGTGAACACAGGTATTTAGGGGACAAAAATCATTACCTAAAATCATTATCCTTATTAAAGGATACCTCAAAAATTACTTTGTTTCTATCAATTACACACGCCATGAAGCCTTGATTCTTATTTTCTTTGCATTCTTAAGCCAATTCATCTCACTATGCATAAGTCATATACCGGTATATCCTACTATGAGCGAATAGGGGAAGGGAATCAACATCACATGATTGTTTGACCCCGCAAAAACTTGGATGTGTCTCAAATAATTATGATTATTGGCAGAATTTGTCCCGTTTTTATTTTTCATCAGTGGTTGTTGCAATCACCTGCACTACAATACTTCACCATATGTTGCACTATGGTGTTGCAATCACCTGCACTACAATACTTCACCATATGTTGCACTATGGTGTTGCAATCACCTGCACTACAATACTTCACCATATGTTGCACTATGGTGTTGCAATCACCTGCACTACAATACTTCACCATATGTTGCACTATGGTGTTGCAATCACCTGCATCAAATTATTGGCTTAGGAATGCTACAAAATTAACAAAAAAAACTAAATCTCTATGAAGGCTTCATGAGGTGTGTAATTGGTGAACTACTCCTTTAATATCACTAATATCAATATATATTACCACTTGTCTGGTATACGGTACAGCAGTGTACAGCGGTGTGCTGTATACCAGCGTTTTCATCCAGAGGGACAAAGCTCAAAAGTAAGTGGGCTTATGAGGTCTTCAATGTCGTGGACAAACATAATTTTTCAAAGGTGAATATTTTGTGGCTACATAGTTGACATACTGTATAAGTGAGTTTTGAGTAAGGTGTAAACAAAGTATTTACCAGTAGACAGAGCGACAGCCACATACGTCAGACCAGTCACAAGAATGGCCAGCAGGGTTCCTTTAGGGATAGCTAACTGTGGGTCCTGCATGGTGAAGATCACAATACAATAATTATCCTCATTGATTGATTGAATACTTTATTTAGACAGAAATGTAAACGGCACAAGATACAGTCAGACATTAGGCTAAACGGATAACTCTTCCAATCAATCAATCAATCAATCAATCAATCAATCAATACATTGTGTGTGTGCGAGTGCGTATGGCCGTAAGCGTTTGTCCAGTCTAGTATCAGGGTCAGCTGGTCCCCCTTCAAAATAGGGCTTAATAGGGCCTCTAAATAAATGCTCCTTTTTTGTTTTGAACTTACAGTGAGATCTCCAGAGATGTTGGCTCCAGCCAAGATCCCAGTGGCTGCAGGAAAGAAAATGGCGAACACAGAAAAAAAGGACTCGTCATCCCTGAAGTCTGGACCCACGTTCTCCAGAAAGATGGCCACTAGAGAGGAGATGATACAGATACAGGAGATAAGATCACTTTTTCAAAAGTAATTCAACTCTAGAATGTAGGCCCTCTGTAGCTCATTGCATACACCATGGCAATGATACCATCATTCTGCAAGTGTCACAGTTAGTCAGGTAGCTCAGTGGGTAGAGAGAATGGCTCTTGTGTTGCAGAGTTTAGGGATTCCATCCCGTTAGCCCAATGGGCCGACCATGGATCTGATGTGGTCGTTATGGCCCTGATTTTCCTGTCCCAGACAAAAGGTTGAGATCTGGGACAAAATGCTAAATCAGAACTAGTTACTTTGAGCCATCCTAGACACTCAAGCATGTTTGAAATTATCTGCACCAAATCTGGAATGTCGATGAACAATAGCCAATGAGAGCACCAGGAGATATGAGGCAGAAATGGCTTTGAAGAACTTGGCACCTCTCCACGTATTGTGTGCACTCCTTGTTCCTTGTGACCAATTGATATGCTGATTTCAGTGGTGCCTGACAGCAAACAAACACCTTCAGTCAATCATCACACAATATATTAGTTGTTCTGTTTGATAGATAACACATGACACGTTGAGGAAACCAGCAGTTGGAATGCTGTGCATTCATTTGTAAAATTGTGTTTTCCATTTTTATTTTGTTACATGAGAAAATATTCATTTTCTCATTTAAAAACCTAACTAGGAACAAGAGTTCAAAAGTAGTGGTAACAGTATTTTCAGCACATCAGCATCATGTTCTGACAGTAGAACTGTAACTAAATAATATTTAGTTATTTTCAGCACATCAGCATCATGTTCTGACAGTAGAACTGTAACTAAATAATATTTAGTTATTTTCAGCACATCAGCACCATGTTCTGACAGTAGAACTGTAACTAAATCATATTTAGTTAGATTTTAACATATTATGTTAAACGTAGCTAAGTGATATTTCTTTATTAAAATAAGTGTTACACTACTGGGTTAAATACGCTACAAGGGCTTAACACAGACGGCTGAACCCGAGTTTCCCGAGATAATTGATTGAGTCTTTCCCTGCTAAACACGTCTTTCCCGAGTTTTGTTTTATTGAGACTGCAGGGCGCTTTTGATAACTTATGAGACATTTACATTTTCCGCGGGTTCTTTGTGACATGTCACACGTTTGGAATACATGACCGGAACAAAACAACTCTGCCTGTGGCTATAGGGGCCAGTGGAAATTCCCATACAATGGATTCCTATGGGACGATGCAGCACGATACGATCGCCTTTTGTTCACGGATCGGTCATGGATTATTTTCGGACACTAGGACAGTCGTGTGTGCTAATTTAAGGCACCCGTGCGTGGAATGGAACGACGTACAATATTGGGTTTCTGGCACAACAGTGCACAACTGGTTCTCATTCTCATGCTCATTAACGTCACATAGGTGAACACATAGGTTAACCACACATAGACACGGACATTGCTTCGTTGTAGGAGTGGTTGCACCACTCAAAAACACCAGCAGTCAAAGGTTAAATATTAATTAATTACGCAGTCAATGTGTTTTAATATGAAAAGGCCAGACTGACTGTTGTAGCCAAAAAAGCCCTTCTGTTCTTTGGATTCCATGGGCATGAACGTTCCTATGAAGTAGTTGGCGATGGCTGCCAGCAGAATCACCAACAGCACAATCTGAGCCTGAGAATCAGAGAGAGAGAGAGAGTCACAACACACTTAATCCATGCAGCGTTTGCAAAAAATAATACCGGTATCTTACCAGGAATTACTGTCTGTCTGTAACTACAGTAGTTCTGTGCCAAACAGTCACTGATGCCAAGTCAATTGAATTGAAAATGGAGGACCCTGATGTAAACAAGTCTTAGTGCTTTTCATGATTCGTGAGCGCTTCTTCCATCACTGCGTACAATCAAACATTGGTACCTTGGCCTCCCACTCCATTCCAGCCACAGAGATCCCCAGCAGCAGTATGACAGTCAGGACGCCAACGATACGGATGTCATTCGTCTCATCAAACATCAACGCATCCACATCCTGAGACAAACCAGACACCTCGTCAACACATATCAACAATATCGTACTGCTCAGAAAAACGGATCAGTATTTCTCATGGTGGACAGACCGCTGGAGAGATGTAAAAACAGTTTGATGAGTGACTCTGACTACTATGTGGAAAATCTGGAATATTTCTGAAACGCAAATCCTGTACCTGGCACAAAATATTTCCCAATGGGGGTCTGCGGCCAATTACATTAATTAATCTGGAGGTCCTTGACATGAAAAAGATTGAGAACCAATGTATCAAATGACTTAAAATTGTACTGAAGGTTAGTGAAACATCATCAAACAGAGTAATGCTTACTTACATTTAGCAGCTCCACAACAGTCTCAGCAAAGCCGACCACATACATGGCAACAGCCACAGCGTTGGCGAAGGCAAAGATTAGTCCGATAGAGCCTCCAAACTCTGGCCCCAGGCTCCTGGAGATCAGGTAGTAAGCACCACCTGGGGAACACAAAAGTAAAATAAATATATATATATATATATATATATATATATATATATATATATATACACACACACACACACACACACACACACACACACACACACACACACACACACAGTATATCATTGTAAACTCATTGACCTTGTGTCTGATTTAGAATTGAAATATTTCTCTCCTAACAGAGAACTAGCATTAACTAGCATTTGAAAAGGTTTTCTGACAAACTAAGGTTTAATGACTAATATCCCAACATTAAAATAATAAACCATGGTACTCCGTGGGACTCTTCTCTAAATGTGTGACATGTTTATAATGAACTCATAATTTACAGATGCACCACTTAGGCTACTGCTGTATCTCACCTCCACGTACAAAGCCATTGGTTGCAATAGCCGAGGTAGACAGGCCGGTTATGGTGGTTACCACAGTAGCCATCAAAATGATCCCAATCGTCAACACTGTTGAACAGAAAATAAATCATCAGTGTATGCACTCCATAAACAGATATATCAACAACAACATAAAATACATCAGAGTGTTATTTGGACTGTAGTCTGTGAGCAGATCAGTCAGTGTTTTTCTTAGAAAGGCCCTGGGCCTGGACTAGAATGTATTCATAGTTTGAGGACATACATACCTATAAATACACATCAGGCCACTGGGAGGCGATTTGTATGCTAAAGACAGCATAGAGAAGTGCAGTCAGCATGTTCAGAGACTCAAGTGCCTATCTTAGCCAGCTAGCTTCAATAGTTTTTATTTTATTTATTTTATTAATTTTTTCCATTATGTTTCTTGTTGTTCTGAAGGTTGAGTTCATGACTAAAGTGAGTATCAAGATTATTCAAGACTGCATGAAGTATTATTATATATGACATAACTGTGTTTCATGCTCCAACTATGTGTCATGTGTTTGTTTATTGTCCTAAGCTTCAGTATGGTTTGATAATTAGCTATAGGCTATGGTGATGTTTATTGTTTCCTTTAGAAACCAACAAATGCAATGACATTTACCTGCCTTTGTTAATAAAACACACCAAAGTGGATCTCGACTCCTGTACTTTTACCAGGACCCCTGAGGCGAACCAAGCAGAATCCAAACCCATCAGCGAACTAGATTGCTCATGGACACCTTGGAAGGACATACTGCATAGCTCGTGTAGGAATCAAACCTACAGGTATGACCCATTAGAATGTTGAACGGTCACCCTCTCTCTCCAAGATTTTGTAACCCATTTTTCACTCATGCTCATGCTTCCTCCAATGCATGAGGAGTGAACAGGCCACTTCTTATCACCTGACAGGGGGAGTTCCCCCAGTAGGACACGTTATTCCAACCAGTTATACTTTCCCCTCCATCAGAGGCCCCAGCTGACCAAGGGGAGGCAGTATAGACTATAGAGACCAGGATTACTACGATGTTTTTTTGTGAGGATACCTTACCTACCCTAGGGGAACAGGGAGAACATGCAAACTCCACACCAAAATTTGGTGTCCAAAATGCGTAAGTGCAAACGCGCTCTCAATGTTAACCTCCAGCTGCACGGAGTTTCCTCGCCATAACTCCACGGGTCCGCCTGCAGTCCCACCTCGGAGAGCCTCACTGGGGCCTTGGTTGGTAGTGGCAACTTATCATTTCATTGGCTGCCGTAGTCACCTAGTGGCAACTTATAATTTCATTGGCTACTGTAGTCACCTATCTTTCTGATTGGCTGCCTCGTCTCTAGGCAACCAGACACTTTTTGCCCCTAGCCGACCTCTCAGCCAATGGGATAGCATTGCATTGCAGCCAGCAAGTTGCAACAACAACCCACTAGTTATTTCACCCACTATTGCAGATATAATTATTATGACTATGTAATCAATTCTTGTTTTCTCAATAGCTTGTAGTAATTTGACCTTGGTGAACTTGAAGAATATTTAGGATCTCATAATTATACTGTGTTGCAATGCCTTCGTGTCAATTGTGTAAATTTACATACAGTAGACCTTGTGGTGGACAGCTGCCTAGGGGTGTCGGCCTCTCAGGAGAAGCTAGGAGCCTAATTCCGGTCTATGTAAATTAGGGGTCTGTTGACGTAAAGGGACAGAGTGATTGAATCAAAGGACCTTGCTACTAATAGATATGCACCATGTCGATCCCTTTGACCAAATGTGGAGTGTTTAAAAGGTGGCTTCAATGCTATCATTTTAGTCAGTCAGTCGGGCGCGAGCCTTGTGGGAGAGCCATGCACTCTGCATGGCTGGCGTGATGCTGTTGCTGTTCAATGCTGTATGCTGTACTCCGTTTGAATAAACATCTTGGGACTTCACTTCGTGTCTGCTGCGTGCACATTTCTCCTCTGTATGGTATATTATATACATCAGATGGTGCCAGAAACCGGTCGTGTTGGTGTGTTTATCACGTCAGATGAAACAGTACCAGCGGCTTTTTTTTTCGTCTAATTCGGTGGAGGGGAGTTTTTTGTGAGCGGCGACGGAAGAAGCTTCGGCGGGCCCGACCCGGCCGTGATCTCTTGTCCATTCGCAGCGGGGATGATGACGGCGACCACCGCGAGGAGTGTTGTGCGACGGGGACCGATGACGAGCCACCGGACGGGTGTCACGGGTGGGCTGCGGTGAGGTCGATGGAGCGGCGACAGCCACACGGAGGCCTTGGTCTTTCATCACGTCGGCGCGGGGACAGCGATTGCGGGCGGGGATCGGTGAGGCGCAGCACGGTGCAGCAGTGGCCGATTGACCGACCTAAGCTGAGTGCCTTCGTGGACCTGATCAAGGGGTCTGTGATGAAGTTGTTCCAGCCTTTTCTTTTTTCTTCACGAGTGTTCCCAGCTCTGATGGTTCAGAGTTGGGAGGGGGGAGAATGAGATGATGACGAGGACAGCGGGACAACAGCAGTGAACAGACTCTTGAACTTTTATCCGTGCAGCTGAGCGAACAGTTCGAGGTAAACTAGGAAGAGCAGCATACAGAGAAGAAGTTTCCTTTGTTCGTACAGAGAAAAGATGGACTTTCTTCTCTCTGTTTAACAAATTGTGCGTCTCGTTTGTTTTCAGCATGAATTATAATAGGCCTCATGTTGGTATGTGTTTGTCGTATAATTAGATAAGTTGAGTCATTTAGCCTAATTATGAATCAATGAGGAATTTTCCTATGGATATGAAGAGATGTGTGATATTATTGTTAGACTCTGGCGTGGAATGTGTATCTACTTGGATCACCAGTGTGTGATGTTGGTCAGGGTAAATCCGAGAGTGGTTTAGCTGGCATTGTGTATTTAACATTGGACAGCAGAGTTTAGTTTGTAAATCATGTAGGTTATTACGTATCAAAAAGTGCTCTTGTAAAAGGGAGTTGAAAGCGGCAATATGTATTGTTTAATGTCTGTTACCTGTACTAATCATTTTTCCATTATTCATATATGTATGGATGTCTGAAAACCATGTTGGGGGAATTCTGTACTGTAAGGCTGTTATTTTTTGGTTTCTCGAATGTATTGTCTAAGCTAAGGGTCAAGGGGGGTGTAAGATAATTATGGTTCCATATTTTTAGATGATCATCTTTTGATGATCAAGGGGGGAATATGAAGAATATTTAGGATCTCATAATTATACTGTGTTGCAATGCCTTCGTGTCAATTGTGTAAATTTACATACAGTAGACCTTGTGGTGGACAGCTGCCTAGGGGTGTCGGCCTCTCAGGAGAAGCTAGGAGCCTAATTCCGGTCTATGTAAATTAGGGGTCTGTTGACGTAAAGGGACAGAGTGATTGAATCAAAGGACCTTGCTACTAATAGATATGCACCATGTCGATCCCTTTGACCAAATGTGGAGTGTTTAAAAGGTGGCTTCAATGCTATCATTTTAGTCAGTCAGTCGGGCGCGAGCCTTGTGGGAGAGCCATGCACTCTGCATGGCTGGCGTGATGCTGTTGCTGTTCAATGCTGTATGCTGTACTCCGTTTGAATAAACATCTTGGGACTTCACTTCGTGTCTGCTGCGTGCACATTTCTCCTCTGTATGGTATATTATATACATCAGACTACTGTTTTGTTCAAGATCATTTATTTTGGTGAAATCTATTCAGTTAAAACTGTGTTGTTTTAATAGTAAGTAGCCTTGGAAGCCAACACTTCCCGAGCCATGTGTCCTATTGCTGTAGGTGTATACTGCACTAAAATACATGCAATGATGTTACTTTGTACATATTACAATACTTATATTTTTAGTTCTGATATCGGTTCATGAAAATCTGGCAAGATGACTGGTCTGGTAAGATGACTGTGGAGTACCTTACTTATTATGTAACTTACCCATGCCAGCCTGTCCTACAATCCATGACATTCTGATGAAGAGCATCACACCCCAGATGTTCAGCATGCAGCGGATCTTTAACACACACACACACACACACACACACACACACACACACACATACACACTTTGAGCTAAAAAGTATACTTTTATACTTTGTGAAACTCACATCTTTGCTTCTGGGGGTCCCTGGAACAATATATTTTGAGATGGGGGGGGGGTTCGGAAGCCAAATACATTTTGTTTTGGGGGTCCATGAAACAGCCCATTCGACTGTTATCACTGTATTAAATATACGAAATCAACCGTTATCAGGACGTTGGAATACGGCCATATGACCATACTGGCATACTAGACATTGTGGTGTTTGGCTGAACGTGTCATTTCCAACTCTATTGTCGGCGCATGGAAACTAGGGGCTACTAATATATACTATTCTCTGCCTATCGGGACGTAACTCGGACGGCACTGAGTGGTGGCCTTCGCAACGCTCGGCACGGCGACTTGCTCGGCTAGCGCAGCGCTCGGCGGTGCCTCATGTGGCTCAAGGCCACCAGACACGGCACGCCTCCGTCATTGACATCAGTGACACAAAAATACCATTATCACCCGTCACAATAGCTGATAATGACATACTGAAACAGTGAGTATGTGGAAAATGTCCATACTGGGCCCATTGCATGGTCCTGATGACGGTTGATAACGATATTCTATGCACTGAAACAGTGGAATGGGGTGCATGAAAAGGTTTGAGCACCACTGATAACATGGACTGTCGATTTTCGAAGATATTTGTCAAATCTGCCTCGAGTCTTAATGGTTCAATCCCACTCACCAAGACACCTTTGACCCAACCGAACTTTACGCTTCCTCCTTTAGCCTCCTTGGCTGCTGCCAGGGCTGCTGCCTCCTCTGCTGCTGTCAGCTCCTCCCCATTGGCCAAACTCTCTTCAAAAGGCTCCTAGTTGAGTAACAATTAGTGGTGGAAGTGTTGAAGAGAGAGCAGACAATACATATATTTCATATACACAATATGTTGTCATCACAGTCACACTTTCAGGGCTCCTTCGACTGCTATATTTACACCATTTTAGACCTTTTTTCGTTCTGGTTCGACAGAACTCAGGGTTAGTACCACCTCCTGAGCAGGTTCTCAGAAGTGAGAACCTTATCTGAATTTCTGAAACCAACCAAATTAATTCAGAATCTGTGAAATGTTTCATGGCCTCGGCGGCTGGTGTAGTCATCTGGGCACCTACAGGTTGGTAATCCAGCCTGACAGAGTTTCGTGAGTTTGAGTCCCGATCATTTATTATGTGAGACATATTGTTTTGTTATAGCTACAGAGGTGCATCCACTCAAAAGAGTGATCTAGCCAAATTGGTGACTAGTCTATGTTAAAAAAAAGAAAAAGAAAGGAAAGAATATCGGAGCAGCAGGGGTAGTATTGGAGTCGCTGTACCGCACTGTTCACCTATGGTCATGAAGTGTGGGTCATGACCGAAAGAATAAGGTTGCGAATTAGAGATAGGGTGAGAAGTTCAGTCACACGAGAGAGACTCGGAGTAGAGTCGCTGCTTCTTCGCCTGGAAAGGAGCCAGCTTAGGTGGTTCGGGCATCTGGTTAGGATGCCTCTCGGGCGTCTCCCTAGGGTTGTCCTTGAGGCACGTCCCACTGGGAGGAGACCCCGGGGCAGACCAAGGCGCAGTTGGAGGAAACGCATTGACTCACTGGCCTTGGAACGTCTCGGGATCCCCCAGGAGGAAGTCATGTTGCTCTGGAGAGGGACATCTGGAACACTCTGGTGGAGCTGTTGCCAGCGCGACCCGACTACAGATAAGCGGTTGACGATGGATAGATGGATGGATGGATGGATGGATGGGATATCTTTAAATTTGGTGTGTGTGTGTGTGTGTGTGTGTGTGTGTGTGTGTGTGTGTGTGTGTGTGTGTGTGTGTGTGTGCGCGTGTGTATGTGCGCGTGTGTGAGTGCATGTGCGTGTGTGTGTAATTATGCACAACTTAATAACTTATGCTCCCATGATGTCATGCAGTCCCTTGACAGCAGTAGCCTATAGT
Organism: Protomyctophum bolini; assembly: GCF_963924005.1. Taxonomy (NCBI): domain Eukaryota; kingdom Metazoa; phylum Chordata; class Actinopteri; order Myctophiformes; family Myctophidae; genus Protomyctophum; species Protomyctophum bolini. Next base: position 26,411,311 of record NC_137867.1, on the reverse strand, counting down.
GGCTTCTAGGTGGGCATGAAGGAATGTGGTCAAACAGTGAAGGAATTGTCAAATAACTCAAAAGTGACTTAAATTATCTATTGCACGTCATCTCTTCTTAACACATGACACCAGCATAACAATCTGTCAGGCAGGGAGAGAGGTTCTGATGTATATATTTTGTGTCAAATGACCCTTGTCTTGTAGCAGCGATGGTTGAATGAGTGAGAAGGAACGGAGGTAGGCAGGCAGGTTGCAGTCTTACGAATCCAGCTTTATTGTCAGGATTCACTCAGTACAACAAGGCAGAGGCACGGGCTGAAGGCCCCGTGCCCTCAGTTCGGAGTCACATCATAGTAGCCAATCTATGTGAACACAAAACAGTGGTCCCAAACATTGCCATATATTCACTTCACAAAGTCCCCCCTCCGGATTCAAACAGGCTGCCTCCTCTCTATGGGAGCCAATCAGATTGTTGCTTTCACCGGATCTGCCTGTAAGAGGTAGACGGGACATCTGGCATGTAGCTCATGTGACCAGTGACTATACGGTTTATATCAATAGGACTAACTAAATATCAATACTATATTATAAAGTATGCAGAACCTTATTTAACACATAATGTCACAAAGGTAGAATGTAATATATTATTAACAGGTCTAACTGATTCAATCACAGATACATTGTAGGCTAGAGAACAGAGCAGGAAGCTCCCTGAACACAGTTGAGATATTTCATCAAGATTAGAACTGTCCCGTGACCCCTGGGGTCTTGACAGCTCCTAACAGAGACATTGTATGTACAGGACTGATTGTAAATAACTCTACGCCGATTACTCTTTCTATGAAGTTACCACAGTTTGCATGTTCTAACTGTGTCAGCCCGTGTACCTTATCTGATCCATATTCATCATATTCCCCCCTCAACAGGCTTTTACGCCTGTTGCAATACTATTACAGCATCAGAATCCACAACCTGTCAAATTAATATTTCCAAAAATATTTTTTCCAAAATGAATCATTAAACCACAGTTTGACGTGATAAGACCCCCCTCGACACAGGAGCATCTTGTTAACCACCTAAATTGTATCAGAACAAACCCCCTCTTGTTGACAGGTTTAACTTTGAACCATAATATGTAAAATCCTATTTAGACCAAATCAAATTCCTATACTGATTAAATTCAAATACCTGTAAATGAAAACACTCAAGACGTGACAAAATAAACACAAACATCCCTAAAATATAGTACCATTTCCAGTACCTTGCTATATCTACTTGACTCATGTCAGCACAGAATACAACAAACTCAAACATCAAAACAACATTTTCAGACATTAATCACAATCCAGATGAACAACATTTTTTTTTTCTTTTCCTCCATGACGCAAATTGTTCAGACGTCCAGACACACGGTAGGAAACAGTTCCCACATTTATTTTTTCGCCTACAGAACAACAACGCTTGGAAAAATCCTTCTTGATTCTCAGCACTGGCATAGCTCTCAGATCTGTAGGTACAGAGCAGAAAGTCACCATATGTCTCAACACAAGTGTATCTTCGAGCAATCACAAGGCTCTAGTGGACAGCTTATTGTACAATCATGTCAATCATGAAAGCAATAGCAATGAAACTCTCTTCTCCTCATTGTAACATGAACGTTGGAACGCTCCGCCCTCCTCTCTTCAGAGCAGAAGTAGTTCCTCTCCTCCATTGTAGCCTCAGCCCGTGGGCCCCATGGCCACAGAATAGTTTTCTTTCCGACACCTTCCTGCAGCGAACACAACAGCAGTTGTGAAGATCACCTGCTGTGTTGATCTCCTCTCAGTAGAAGCTGATTTAGGAGCTCCTCTCTCATGTTGCGTAGACAGCTGCCTGTGGACACACCCCCCTGGACTCTCTCCGTCCTCTTGGGATCTTCCTGTTGGCACTGTCGGATGTCACCTGTCGACATCCTCTGGAACCTGTAGACCACTGGTGTAGATGGAATCCATTCCATCGATGGACTCCTCTCTTCCACACCTATTAAAGGAAAATATGCAGGCCTATCTACTGAACCAACTAACAACTCACTGATGTCAAATCAACAAGCTCATTTACCGATAGGGCAGGACTGATGGTTAAGCTCTAACCCTGAAAATGTTCAACCTTGGTTGATCTTCCCTCAGCTGAAAACTCCACTCCCGGAGATATGCCACTCCTGGAGATATGGGTTAAAACCCCCTCAGCCATGCCACCAGCTATAGCCAGCTGCTCAGATCACGGGTTCGCGAATCCCCATGATCACTGTATGTAAAAAGGTTGCGTCAGCCGTCGCCTTCACTCCCCATACACACACAGGCATCTTGACTAAGGCCAATCATTTGTTCAGAGTCCTTGCAATCTACTTTTGACATCAGACTCTAGTCTCTCCTCACTCCTGGAGAGCAAAGATCTTCAAACACTGTCATATCTGTTTCCCTAAATTAGTACCCCCCAATAAATAACTGCTCACAGCTCACAGTGGGTCTTCTAAAACACAGTGGTATAGAAGATAAGACATGACAGGACAGGAGGTCCACGACCTTATCTCTTTAGGGTGAAAGGAATAGCTCTCGCCTCTCCCCCTCTTAACAACACTTCACTGGACACAGCTTGGTCTGTCCCCAAGTAAGTCTCTGCATGAAGTACATTCAGACATTCATTAATTTGCACACTCACTCATACATTATTCTCAAACAAACATCGTGATTTCACTCACACATATATTGTTCTCAATCACATGATGATTTCACTCACACACTCACACAGGCTTGTAATCTTCTCATTTAAACCCCTGGCCAGCCTACCCCAATTCAAGCTTCATATGACCTGGCAAGCAGTTGCTTCTTCTGACACCCTTAAGATGTACCAAATCAAATTCCACCGCCAAAAATAAAAAAATGTCAACAGTAGACAACGTCTACCATCGCTATGCCTTTTTTAAATGAGAACATCCCATGCCGCAGACACTCTAATACAGAGTCGCTTGGAATTACTACTACTATTTAGTAACATTATTTTCCAACCCTTCAAACATAACACATTCACATCACACAATAGTTTCTTAGACTACTACCCTTGACTCAATCACTCACACAAAAGCGACACAATGTGCTTCTCTTACACATACATGGAAAACCATAATGGTCACCCCTACATCCCCCACACTCATTTGCATACAACCAAACTCATGTAATCAGTAGATTAGTAGATTAGTAGATTTAACTCACTCAAAGCAACTGTTTTATCCTACTATCAAAATTGTCCCCAATCTCTGACTTTTGGAGCACAAGACAACAAGCCATAGAGCTGTTGTCTCCGTCAAATTGAACATGAACATCCGCCATAATATCTATATTATCCTTTTAAGAAAAAAGTCAATCTACTTTTTAAAACAGCCACTGATCCAAAAAATGAGGTGATAACCATTCCGTTCAGACAGGTCTGATTTGAATAGCCATCCCAGCTACTATTTCTCCAAAAGGCCTAATCCCAAACCATATTACTATAGTGAAGTTAATAGTCTAGCTATTTTGATTACTATATGCCAAATGGATACTTTAGCCCCACATTTTAACACAGAAAATGTCCATAACTGCACCTTAAATAATTTCTTAAATTTAATTTCACACTCCTATACACTCTAACGTACATGATTAGCCATTTTATAGTTCCCTTATCTAATTTAGTTCATTTATCATTTCTTAACCTCCTACTAACCTCCCCCCTTGAGCCATCACCATCATATGGCTCATGACAGGAATCTCAAAGAAAACAGTGCAAAATCACCAGGCACACCCTGTATCATTATATGCCATCTATAAATCAACACATCACTCTCACCAGTCACAGAAGTACACAAATACACTCACACAGTCAGTAGAACAAATCAACCGACACACACACACATCACAGCACTCAAGGCACATGCACTCACGCACGCACTCCAAAATCCTAGGTTTGTTTGTCAAGCCAAAGATAGAGAATATTCTATCAAACATCATGACTGTCGCCTCCCAAAAAGAGCAGACATGAACTAACTAAAAACCAGATGAAAAAACATACACCGGTCACATAATAACCCCAATAACACTCACACACACGTCCCCAGCGAAATCAGCACCAAAAGAGCGCATACCCACACACGCACGCACACACGCACGGAGCGGGCATAAGGGAAAACCGCAAAGGCCTACTGTGTAAAAAATGTCCGACAAGATCACAACAAGTCGTTCGTGAAACCTGCGACAAATGACAAATATAACGAAAACAAATCAGCATGTCCCCCATATGACAGACATCACAAGGAAAGTAACCACAACGCAAACGAAAAACAAAGTATTAAAGTTTAAACACTTTCGTACCTGCATGAACTACAAAGGGATTCCCCTCCTCCGGAGAAAACCCTCACCCCCACAACATAAAGGTATACACGGTCCCATAACGAACCACAGAAAAAACAAGAGATCTCAATCCAACATCATTCACCATACAAGCATATGCGTCCGATCATAAATCACCCAGACAGCACACGCAGGCCACATACAAAACTGCAGTTTGTATTATGGAATAAATAGGCCTTCCACCGCCGGCACTAAACTTCCACGGTTTCGACTGGCTACGTGAAGAATTAATAATCATAATTAATAATCCCAAACTCCTGAAGAACATAATACCCGTGGCAAGCGTTGGTCCATGTTACCCAACTAAACCCCTGGAGGTACTTCCAGGGAGACAGCTAATTCACCCAAAATATTGCCTCCCCTTGAATTGGAAATATCACTCCCCAAAAACAGCATGTTGGTCATTACAACAATATGAGAAATACAAAAAACACGCTCCCAAAAAATAGAAACAAAGGAAATATTTATACAGCCAGGCCATATCTTCCAGCTGCAATAATAGCCAGGTATATGTGCGTTATGATGAATCGTCACTTTGACGATGAGCCATCATAAAGCTAGAATTTGGACTTTATTGTCGTAAAAAGTGTTTTTAAACCAGGGTTAACGACGAGGTATGAGCTCTCGCCCGGTGACTACAGAAAAATAAACAATGACAAATGCACAATTGCGCGTTGTCTACTGAGCGGACGTACTAAGTACTAACCCTCTCTCCTCCCCCAAATCACATCACTCACTCACCCCATCACCGCAACAACAGTCACCCACAAAACCAGCCGTAGGTCCGTCTCGCGTGGCGTAAAAGAAGAAAAGCATCTCCACCAAACGCTCCTCCAACATCGGGGCGCCATTCTGATGTATATATTTTGTGTCAAATGACCCTTGTCTTGTAGCAGCGATGGTTGAATGAGTGAGAAGGAACGGAGGTAGGCAGGCAGGTTGCAGTCTTACGAATCCAGCTTTATTGTCAGGATTCACTCAGTACAACAAGGCAGAGGCACGGGCTGAAGGCCCCGTGCCCTCAGTTCGGAGTCACATCATAGTAGCCAATCTATGTGAACACAAAACAGTGGTCCCAAACATTGCCATATATTCACTTCACAAAGTCCCCCCTCCGGATTCAAACAGGCTGCCTCCTCTCTATGGGAGCCAATCAGATTGTTGCTTTCACCGGATCTGCCTGTAAGAGGTAGACGGGACATCTGGCATGTAGCTCATGTGACCAGTGACTATACGGTTTATATCAATAGGACTAACTAAATATCAATACTATATTATAAAGTATGCAGAACCTTATTTAACACATAATGTCACAAAGGTAGAATGTAATATATTATTAACAGGTCTAACTGATTCAATCACAGATACATTGTAGGCTAGAGAACAGAGCAGGAAGCTCCCTGAACACAGTTGAGATATTTCATCAAGATTAGAACTGTCCCGTGACCCCTGGGGTCTTGACAGCTCCTAACAGAGACATTGTATGTACAGGACTGATTGTAAATAACTCTACGCCGATTACTCTTTCTATGAAGTTACCACAGTTTGCATGTTCTAACTGTGTCAGCCCGTGTACCTTATCTGATCCATATTCATCAGTTGTAAAGTGAATTCATCATCTCTCTCTCTCTCTCTCTCTCTCTCTCCCTGACACACACACACACACACACACACACACTCCACAACACATGCCGTGAGCGGACACATGACAGCAACACGGGAAGGGACTGTTACGACTGTAATGGAACACAACCACCCTAAAGACTAATCATTGTGTATATTTCTGCACTATACCTGCATTGAGTGACCTTGGTACATAGAATTTGATCTATTGAAGATTCTGACCTTCAAATAATTTTTGTTTTGATTGTATTGCTGTATTGTTGTATTGTTCTTTCTGCTTTGGCAATGTAAACGTATGTTTTCTCATGCCAATAAAGCCCTTTGAATTGAATTGAATTGACTGTAGTATAGGCTATATGCTGCTACTAGGCCTGCTGTGTTACCTTGTCCAGTTCGTCGTGTAGTTCAGACAGCGAGGGTCGTGCCATCTTATCCCCGGCAGCCGTTTGCCTGTAGAAGTCTATGTTGGGGATGGCGTCTATGGTGTTGTGGCCGAAGGTCCTCATGTAGTATGTGTTGGAGTGGGTGTCGGAGGCCTGCGTGTGGCCCGTACCTGTTGAATGGAGGCTCACCGAGTCGCTCTTTACATCGGGGCCTTGAGAGACGTCTGGCGGAAGGCCCAGTATGTCCATGGCGCTCCCTAAGCCGCCACCATCAAAAAAACCCACCATTCCCATTCTGAACCTTCCTTTTGACTCCTCTTCCACCGCTGCAGCTGGGCCTGGGCCCGAGGAGAGTCCCGTAGTTCCATCTGTTGTGCCCGGCGCAGTGGTGGCGGTCCTCTCTGTCTCCGTGTCCGTGACCAGATCCACCTGGAAGCGACTGCTGCCAGGCCTCAGTGCCGGCTTCTGTCCCGGAGATCCCGACATGATGATGCCGGTCAAGTTCCCGCAACTATCTCTTGGGTGGTGGTCACCGTGAAATATTGATATAGTTACAAAACCACGCTCCAAATAATACCACAGAGATTAGAGATGTTGACATCGGGCGAATAAATTACTACATATAGACAGCTAAAAACTAACTTGAAATAACTATTCCAATTTACTGACGTGTGTTACTCAAAGTTACACATGCAACAACAGACCGTACCGCAGCTGTCCTTGGTAAACGGGAGATGCAAGCACGCGTGCCAAAGTTCGGTGCGTAATGGACACCACCAACCCGGCCTACCCCCTCCTCCTGCTTCTGCAAATCTGCACCTCCCTCTCCCGGCCCTGAGACACTGTAGTATGACAATAAACCGTTTGAGATAGACAAAAACGTCACTCACGCCAACTCGTGGCTGGATGGAGAGAGAGAGGTGAGGAGAGAGTGAGAACGCGGTGTTGCAGGCTGCACCAACGGACCAACGTCTCCAGTGTGCGTCACCGTACACAGTTCGATCGCAGACAAGCACCCCACTATAGTCAATGCTCCATTCAGAAAATAGGCTACGTGGGAACATAAGATATGATGACACATGCTTTAACGAATGGCTATATAGACCTTAAGGCCTACCTATTCCGTTAACGTGCAGACTAGTGGCTGCATAGTCTACGCACATTGTGGCGCAAACTACATTGACGGTGACTCTTGAGTTACAAATCTCATCGACTTATTGTCCTTGAGCAGGGGTTTTCAACTGGTTTTGACCCAGGGACCACCATTCTGACTATAGGAGCAGCCTGGGGACCACCACTATTGTTCATCGTAGATCTATGATGGACCCACCCGACACAATAGTGGTGGGGCACCATGGGTTAAGATTGTTTTTGTTTTCTTCTTACTTGTTACTCACTAATCACATGCAGGCTACATTCATGAGCTGGACAAAAAAACTATGTTTCAAAGTATTTTATTATCAAAAGTTTTACAAAACTGTTTTTTACTTGCACTAAGCATGACTCAAAATAATAATCCATTTCAGTTACACACACACACACACACACACACACACACACATACACACACACACACACACACACACACACACACACACACACACACACAGAGAGAGAGAGAGAGAGACACAGAATATATATATTTTTTATCTTATTCTATTTTAATAATCTTCTCTTTATTTTAACCAACCTACAACCTGCACTACATTTTACTATAGGCCTTATATATACCTTTCTAACTGTTGAGCACAAGAACAAAACATTCTAGACTATTTTCATTTACATTTCGGTATAGGCTAAGACTGACCAATTGTGTTGATATTGTGTCAGCATTTCATTTTAAATAATTGCCTTTGGGTTAAAAAAAATGATAGCCTGCTGTAGCGGGCCCAGCATGATGACTTACAGCTGATGACATAAAAAATTAGATTAAGACTAAAATGACGAAGTGTTACTGAATAATGTTGAACTGGACAATAATCATAAAACACAGTAATGCTTACTTCCCACCCACATATTTAAGTCCCATTGAAGCCCATGTCTCATACAATAAGATAGAGGGGGTTTGATCTAAAACAAAGACATTTGTCATGAGCCTGTCCAACAGACTGGAGCATTCATACACAAGCCTGTCCATTGTAGGGAGGGGTAGAGGGATTGTTGTCAGGCTTGCAAACATTAGCATATGAGAACAATACACGCTTTCTCTGTTGAAGCCTTGATCTAAGAGCCACATACTAGACATCTCCCATAATATTTAACTTACCATAACTCAAATTAAATACTTTAAAGAGAATAGTGTGACTGTGACCTACTGTAGGCTATTTAGGCTACATCATTATGGCCTATACAGAGAAATGCCTTCTATATCAAACACTGCATGGACATCCCACTGACAGAAGTGCAGAACCAACTATTGTGGTTTATTGAATGTAGCCTAGTTGTTTTTGCAACAATGGTGAATAAATGTTTATTTCTTTGATGCTAATGACTGTGCCAAACATTTTACATTTGAAACGTATAGCAATCATCTCTTAACAATGTGGTGTAATTATTGATGGCATTAAAAACAACAAAACTATACCTCGTTGAGCAATACAGAATATACAGTATAGGCCCATATAGGCCTACATTTAATTCAATATACTTAAAAGGTAAGTGATATTGTTTTGTTAAGTGTATTAATATTATATTATATAATATTCTGATTGCAATCATTGCTAGAATTCTTGTTGGGTCTTCCCGTCTCATGCTCTTTTTTATAGTGAACACTGAACAGAAAATAAGCTTTACATTTTCAGTTGGATACCAATTTGATCCAATCGGCAGAAAGAGAACTCATAGGCTACACATGGGATACATGATAAACGTGAAAGTGTAAGAGATAAATACATTAGCAGCCCAACTGCTACAATTGAAGCTGATACATTTTATATATTGAGTTCCCTCTCCGTCTCCTGACTGGATGAAATGTCCATGCTTACTGTAAATCGCTCTGCCTCTGATTAAGAGCTTCTGCTAAATGCCTAAATTGTAAATTGGTTCTAAAGTGCTGGAGAGATATTATCTATATATCATATATTTACAAATAGATTTATAAACGTATAACAATAGTATGTAAGTCTGCGCCCATCTCAAGGAAACCATTGGGTCAAAAATATCAGTTTCCTGTGTCATGTGAGTGATTAAGGGCACATGTTACCCATCAAATTGCCAAAATAGCCAATCGCTCAAATGGCTATAGTTATCCCCAGAATAGAGGGTATGCGCATGCATAAAGTGAATGGCAGATCGAGTGGCAGTGAATTTAATGTTTAAAGTAATTTAATGCAATCGGATAGGAATTTTCTTGTTTGGATGTATGTGGTGACGAGGCCAGAAAGTAGTTTTTTGCCACTCAGTAGGCGTTCCCGCATAACTTCCTGGTTTGATGATGATGTCACGCGCATACCCTCTATAGGCCAGAGCCGTATAGGCATGCTTGTTTTTAAGTGCACGTGGAATATGTTTTATTTATGTATTCTTTTTTTGTAAACAGTGCTCCCTCCCTCCGTGCCGCTGATTGAAGACTGCCTCTGTCCATGGTCCTGAGGTACTTCTACACTCTACTTCTACTCTATGCTTCTACAGAGGTAGGTGAAGAATACTGTCTGTATTTCGTGCACACATTTCAACTGGTGATCTCTGCCACCGCGTGGTGAATACAGGGATTGACTTTGCCAAAAACCTCGTTTTTTGTCCAGTATTTTGTCCAGTATGCTCTTATACAATAGTGAATTGATGTATGAAATGTGAATGTCTGAAAATCGTTTAGAGACAATATCCGCTTGATTTTTATTTCTACATTGCAATCTTATATGGATTCATGCATGGCCTACTGGTATTTATATGTATATATACAGCCTGAAAACAGTGTATGTCTTTGGAAAGTGTATACAACAGATATTCTATGTGTAAATCTTTTTGGTTTCGTAGAGTTGTCTGGTAGTCACCACTGAGCTGTTATACCTGCAGGGAAACAGAGGAGTGGATATATCAGCTGCATATATACCTCCAAAGGCAATGGTTTAACTTCAAGGATGGTACACATTAGGCCACTATTATATGAGTTCCATTTATATAGGCACTCTCTGTGCAGTACTCGTTTTGTTGGAGTATGTACAGACAGTACAGTATATTTTATACAGAGTATTGCCATTTTTTTTTCTTTGCTCCTGGGAGTCCCTGGAACAAAATATTTTGAGCTGGGTGTCCATGGCCAAATCTACATTTTGGGGGTCCTTGACATGAAAACAGTTTGAGCACCAGTGAGCAACATACGTTTTTCAGAAGATTGTTATGATTTAGAAAGACATTTGTAGAATCGGTCTCAGGTCTTAATGGGGTTTTTAATTTACCTGGAGTACTGAGAAGAGTTGGGCGCAGTGAGTCCAGTCTGGATGTGGCCAGGGTAGGAGACAGTACAGCAGGTGGAGGAGGAGGAAGAGGAAGGCTGTGTGTGTGAGAGTTGTGCTCTGTTTTGACCATGGCACAGCCGTTCCTGACCACACAGACACAGAGACTCCTCATGGGGCAACACAGGGATGCCTGCCAGTTCAGCATTCTGACCAAAACATAAGTGGTGAAAGAAGTACTCATATTTGTTGCTTAATCACCAAAAGTAAAAAGTACTCATCCTGCATAATGTCTCATTTCACAAGTTTTTCAAAACTTATACAAATCTATCTATTAGCAGACGTGCTTCGCAACGTGTCATATCTTGCTTGTAGATCGGCTATTTTCAAATAGCCAAAATAGTGTTGAAGTAACTACTAACTACTAAGTAACTACTAACTTTTTAAATAAGTCGAAATAAACATCTAATACAAAATGTTCATTACTTTTCCTTATAAAGCGTACACAAACAAATGCTCATACCACACAGACACAGATACTGTATTTAGGTCTATCTGAAAAGTTAGTGAGAACTGTTTAGAGTTGTTTTACTGGTCTGTATTATATACCTTCAGCAGGAGTCTCTGGTTCTCCATATCATGTTTCCATGGCATAACATAGAGCTTGGGGATCAGGGGATGTCTGTATGAGAATTGAGGGATATGGGTGTGGGTCAACCTGGGAACAAAATCTAATTTAGTTAACCTTGTTTGTTATTTTATTTATTTATTTCCAAAAACACTACATTTCTTTATTTATTTTCCTTTTTGTCATTCAAAATTCATGACAAAAGATGAAAAGTGCACGCACACAAACGCATGCACGCACGCACACACACACACACACACACACACACACACACACACACACACACACACACACACACACTTAATTCAGGGAGAGTATTCAGGTGCAGCATTGTTTCTTGATGACATGATTTGAATTTGCAGATGGCAGATGTGGTACTAAAATGATGTGCACCACATGGTCAGTGTTTGACAGACCCTTGTATCTTACCGAATCTCTTCACCCAAGCCATCTCCATATCCCTGATATACTTGGTCGGTCAAGTGCCGAAAGGAGCCTATTTGTGATGTGTTGTGAGTGACTGCATGTGAGCTTGTAGATCTGCTATTTTTGTTGCAAGACACTGGCTCACAACTATAGGCCTACTGACTACTGTAAATCTAAATCAGGCAAAATTAACCCCATCACATGCCTTTGTAAAAAAAAAAAAAACCATTTGTATCAAGATGCGTAGTTGTAGAAAACCTTACAAACCTAACTTTATGAATGAGAATTGTTTTTCTTCAAAAACATTGACTTATCCCAAACATTGATTGAGATCACAATAATACAATATGAATTATATTATTTAATAGTTGATAATACAGTACACTAGAGTTACTCACCCATGTTGGTCTGTGTTGCTTTTTGTCTTGGCCATCATTTGTTGACTACCAGTTACCATAGCAACATCAAACCACATCCTGGGTAGCAGATAGTGTTACAGGAAGAGCATTGGAATTGAATCTCTCTAGTTACAGATCACAATGGCTGATTTATGTTAAATTAAAACGCTGACTAACAAGATTGGGTATCAAATGTTTTTCTTGACTTGCCTTTGTGAAATGTGCCATAAAAAATGCACTGCTTATTATTTGAAATTTTGAATCAGTGTGATAGTGTCAAAATGTTACAAAATAAATTGAATGATTGGTTTTTTTCTACCAATACCAATTTTCAAGTTATATTAAGGCATAAAAAGCATCAAAATGTATATGTATAATGTATATATTAAATAGTTTGCTCTAATCTGATTAGTTAGCTATTTTCTACACACGCTAGAGTAGTGGAGTAACCTGACTCTGCCAGATGGGGCAGCAGAGAGTACACAGGGTTCCCCCCCTCCTGTGTACTCTCTGCTGCCCAGTCAGGTTAGTAGTGAACTGAAGAAGACCATGCCATAGGAACGTTTCTCTAAATTGAAAATAAAATAAATATTTATGTAGAATCTGTGAATGCGCCCATAATTCGTTAATCCAACAATGAAGTCCCATCAGTAGTTCATGTCACAGCGACAGCGTAAATTCGACCAAGCAGATCAGGCTAATGAAAACTTGAGACCTTTTAGCAGTTCTGCAGTCCTTTATTTTCTTTCAGTATAGTCATAAATCATGCAATGCATTTCAAGTGCAATTGTCAGAATGACCAATGGAGAAAAAGATAAAACTACAAAACATAAAAAATAAGAATAAAACAAGCAGAAAACAAACCTCAAATGTCGAGCTATAAGGCTGTCCTTTACACCGGGCCCCGGGGGTTCTCAACCTGTGGGTCACGACCCCTTTTGCATAGATAACTACATTCAACTAGCACAACTCAAAATATCACAATTAAACTCGTTAAAAGAATAGTCCAACCAATAAGGTACTAAAAAGCTTTTACCTCATACTGCAAAAGAACGCTACCGCACTTGGCACATTTCTTCTAGAACCCCTCCAGAAAAGGAGTTGGAATGGTCCATGAATACTTTGCCATATCAGAAATACTAACATTCAACAGAGGAGAGAGGTGACAAACAATTCATTTCATGTTCAACAAATAAATGTCATAGTAAAATATAGCACTCTGCCATGTTTTAATGTTTGTTAAAAAGATAGTTGTGCACGAACACTTCAGGCACAGGATATCCCTGTAAAATAGAATGTAGGGAAGCACGCAAATCTCAAAAAATTCTATACGGGTAGCGTGCTGAACAAAAATACGTACAGTTTAGAAGGAAGTAAATCCTCTGCACATCGATCTTAAGCTCCAAATTAATGCCCTTTATTATAGGTACCTGTTTATTTAATGAAGAGCATAAAAACAGGATATCCATGTGACGCGTACTGTTTAGCTTTAATTCGTCTGTTTCATGCCTGATTTAGTTACATGACTGACTGTCAACAGTGCCATAATGGGCCGTAACGGACAGCCTTGGATCACATATTGTACACATTGGGCCCGATTAAAATCTAACACTACTGTAATTTCTCTCTGTGCATACTGAAATGTCAGGCACAGTACATCTTGAAAACTAAGAAGCACTTCATGAGAAGACTGAACAGGGTTTCCATCAATCATGAAAAATTTGTTTAAGGCTCTGTGTAAATAGGCTGAGTAAAACAATGGAAACAAGCTATAGGCTTTCTTGTGTTTATGTAGTGTGTTGGTGGTTGAAAAACTGGGTAAACATTATGCTGATAGGCTTAGGCTTATCCAGCAGTGAAAAACAGCTACAGGACACCTGAACAAAATGTAATTGATTTTTTTTAAAGATCTTTGGGGCGTACGGCAAATAGCAGCCAACCACCATGGAAACTTAGGTTTGATTCATCTGCGGTGCCTCTGGCTTGGCAGGTCGCTCAAACAAACACCATTGACTGTTCGCTAGTGGGAAGTCGGACTCGGCAGGGGAGGGTGTTCTCTGTGACTGCACTAGTGACTCCTAAAGGTGCGGAGGGTGTGCCTGTTCACAGGGAGCAGAGTTGGGAGTGACAGCATTTTCCCAGCAAAACTCTGAACTATCAGGTGAAAAGAAGCGGCTGGCAAGTGTATCACAGAAGAGACATGGTTGTCTGCACCCTCTCCAGACCAAATAGTAAGGGTTGGCAGTTACATTGACTATACACAGGTATACACGAAAGGAATTTACAATTACTTATATTGGGGAGAAAAAGATGAATTGATTAATGAATATACTGTAAAAGTTATAATGGAAAGGTCTACAGTTTTGTGTTATGTCAAAGTGTCCTTAAAGGCTTTAATTACGATACTGTAACTCCTACTTTGCTGGCTTACTTTAGGGTGTGTCAAGTGAAATACAGAAACTTGATCCACTGCATTTCCATTATTATGCAAACTGAGTACAAACATGAAGAAATACAGATCATGTCTACTGTAACAACACTATTTTTTATACATTCTTGGGTATTCTCAATTCCCAGTCTTCACCTGATGAACTGAATACTGTGGTATACAGCAACTGTCAATATAGCTACTGTAAAATCAGCACATGAAACTAAAACAATTTGTGAACTTGCAATAGGCAAAATTCAAATGCCACCAACCAGTTTAAGTTCTCACCAAGGTAGAAAAACTGTTTGAGGCATTTCATTGGCTAATTTGCTTCATCCAGCAGTCTCTGGAGATTCCTCTGCACCTGATTGAGAATGACAAATTATCAGTCAATCAATTGTTCCTCCTCCCCCAGTCAGTCAACAGGCTAATAGACAGTAGCTGACAATCAAACACTACCACTAACACACAGACTAACCAATGCAGTAACAGAGAAAAACATGTTAGACAGATATGCCTGATTTATACTTAGTTGTGTGCCAGTGTCTCGTACGGGAAATGGCAGATGTACACGCTCACTATGCACCGTGCTTCCATGAATTGTGAGCTTGTAGATCTGCTATTTCAGTGCAAGACACGATATGCAACTAGGTATAAATCAGGCTAGTGTGCATGCAGACAATCAGTCTAAATGAAATGTGACAGTCATGACAGCACTGAGTAGACAGACAAGTGACCCTAAAAATAAGATGACTAAATGCAGAGCTCTCTCTCTCTAAGCAGATCACTGACTATAAATGTTTGATTAACAGGAACAGTCCTTGCCTCAGGTTTCTCATGGGTATAAGTGGACTTGTCCAAAGGTGTAATTCTAATATTAGCTCATAGTGAGTGTGTGCTTTCACATACTGATGTCTG
The DNA here is from genome assembly GCF_963924005.1 of Protomyctophum bolini. Taxonomy (NCBI): domain Eukaryota; kingdom Metazoa; phylum Chordata; class Actinopteri; order Myctophiformes; family Myctophidae; genus Protomyctophum; species Protomyctophum bolini. Next base: position 26,395,710 of record NC_137867.1, on the reverse strand, counting down.
CAGTGCTCTGCACCACAACAATCCAATGTCTCCTTCTAGTATCATATTCATAGATAAGATGCATCATTTTTACCAAGCAAGTTGCAACATCAAAAGGGTTGTGCATATAAGTGTAAATTAAGCTTAAAGCTATATTGTCTTATACATAGTTGTTTGTCTTCTCCTGGACCTCTATTCATTATTATTTATTGTCTCTTATACATAGTTGTTTGTCTTCTCCTGGACCTCTATTCATTATTATTTATTTGTGCCGTGATGTGTTTAGTATTTGTGTTGTAATGTTCTGTTTGTCCATTGTGTTTATATCCTTGACGTTTATCTGAGAAACATGTCAACAAGACAGAGAGGCAATAGCAACTGTAACTACTGCTGATGCCAGAGGACATAATATGTATTATCCGCGTGGCCAGGGGAGATAACGTACCTTTAAGCTTCAGTGGGCTTTTAAGCTTCAGGCAGGGTTACTTGTCAACCAGCAGGTGTCATAATAGGCCTACCTGACTCCATTGTGGAGTAGGCAGGTGTGGAGGTGTGTCTGACTTGACCAGGAAGTGAGACCACATTTTCATGACAACTTTGGTCATGAACAATCATGACTAAAATATCAGAAAACACATATTGTACACAGAAAACCCCCAGGGAAGTGTTTCTTGTGTCCTACACATCATTAAAATAAGATCTGGTTGCAAAAGGGTTGAAGTGGCCCTTTAAGGTTTGTGAAAATCACTACCTGTTTCTATCCTTAAAGGTTTTGAAGATTCAGATCAACAGTTAAAAGAATGTATCACTATATGAGCACTGATCCAGCCGTGATGACAGACTAACATACAGGAAGACAAAGGGACCATGTACTAACCTTCTCCAGCTTCATCAGGTTGAGGCTGAGTTCCGAGTAGATCTCTGCATTTACCTCAGGTCGTAGATACTCTGAGATACTTCTGAAACGCAAAGTATGAATTCAAGTTAAAAATGAAAACATAATACGTAAAGAAATTAACTTCCAAGTATAAAGGAAGTATGGATCACACAATTTATCTATTGGTTCCATTGCTGATCATTTAATTGAATACAGCACTTAGCACACTAACAGTATACAGCAACAACACCAACAAAAGGGGGAAAGAATAAAATGCCAAGCAATAACACAGCTCAGGTGTAGTACATGATCTATGAAGCCATATAGTGACCTGGGAGGTTTGTGCGTCGTTTAGGCACTGACTGAAGTGATCTTAACACAAATCCTGTGATTTGACTCCTGTCTAAGGAGTATAAGATGAGCTATGGGGTTGGTCATGGTGTGTGAATTGTAGTGAGCTAGGACACCAGAATCCCTCATTGGGCCCGAAGGTTGACCCGCAAAGAAAGTGATATGCTTGTCAGGCTCAGTGCAAATCTCTAGACTCGCAGAGGTTGTGGGTTTGAATCCACCGTGATGTTTTTCCGACTGTCACCTCATGCAATCCTATGGGCTGAGGCTGTCACTCAGCAGGGAGTGTTGGGCGTTGGTAGGTCGAAGGCTGAATAAACATTTTATGCAATGATGTTTCTTCAGAGATCCAAGGAGGTTGCTTAGGAATTGGAAGCATCCAAAACTCCAACACTTCACCTTACCACTGTGGTTCGATCACTGCCAACCTGATTCTCCTCTCTAAAGGAAACATTTCTCAGAATCCTGCAAAAGACGTCACAATTTATGTCTTTAACCCCATCGGCCTGACCCCATCAGGCCGATTGGGGTCATTGTTGTAAAAGCAATGCAAACAACTTCCAATCCCTGGTGAAATTTTAATAATGCTACCAGTATTTCAGCCCTTAATTGGGTTTTAAACCCCTAAATATCATGTTAGAAAATGATGACGTTTTTGCTCATATCTTGAAACGATATCAGGCCTGACTCTTTGTGAACCGTAAGGACCTAGGTGCTTGTTGCCGGTGTGATCTTACTCGTCCTGTGTGAGGTCCGTGATGGACCCCAGTGAGGTCAGTCTCTGTTCTAGTGAGATGATCTTAAGAGCCATGTAACAGGAGGACAGCACCAGAATGAACACTCTGAAGAAACACACACACACACACACACACACACACACACACACACACACACACACACACACACACACACACACACACACACACACACACACACACACACACAGGCTTACATGAATACATATAAACATGATACCTGAATTACAGATAAAGAATAGAAAGAATAATGAAACTTTTAAACTCACAAAAACAGGTAGACAAGCAGCAGTGTGTTGAGAGACACTGGTTTCAGAGTCCTACTGTCAATCACAACGTCTGCTACTTTTGTAGCTGTGAAATGTAAAACGAGGATTATACCACTGGTTACTGTGTTGTATGGGGCTGTTAACTAATGTGGTAACATGTAAGCTAGTTATAGGAACATGCTGCTGTCTTGTTTTATTTTGTTTTCATTACTGTAAAGGCCTTTTCAAACGGGCAGCATGTGGCGACAGGTCTGCTCCAGCATTTACTCAAAAAACATTTTCACTTGTATAACAAAGTAATTCTACAGGTATAGTATAGTATTGTTACTTCTTGGACTACTGACCAGTGTAGTGTGCTTCCTGCTGCTTGGTGTCAGCATTCTGTGGGTTGTGTGGTTGGTGGTTCACTTTGTGTTCTGTGTGATCTGCAGATGGAGGGCTCTCTCCCTGCTTTAGCACCTCCAGGAACGGAGGGACAGGAAACCCTATGCACACCAAATAACAATAATATATATACAAGGTGTTGTGAGCTTGTAGATCGGCTATTTTCACAATTTTATATTGTGAAAGATTATATATTTATCATGTTCAAATATGATTATTTTGGGGGGTTCCAAGTTCAAATAGGATTATTTTGGGGCGGTTCCCAGTTCAAATATGATTATTTTGGGGAGGTTCCCAGTTCAAATATGATTATTTTGGGGCGGTTCCCAGTTCAAATATGATTATTTTGGGGCGGTTCCCAGTTCAAATATGATTATTTTGGGGAGGTTCCCAGTTCAAATATGATTATTTTGGGGCGGTTCCCAGTTCAAATATGATTATTTTGGGGAGGTTCCCAGTTCAAATATGATTATTTTGGGGAGGTTCCCAGTTCAAATATGATTATTTTAGGGCGGTTCCCAGTTCAAATATGATTATTTTGGGGGGGTTGTGATGTGAAAAGGTTGAGAGACACTGATCTACTGATATGTGATCCATTATGTATTATGCTGTGCATAATGGTTTTCAGAGCAGGAGGTTTACTGTACCTGGTAGTTTTTCATAGTCCGGTGTCTGGCTATCAGAGCTACTGCTCTCCTCTGTGTCCTGCCGTCTGCGTCTCACCGTTCCGTCTAGGTCACTAAAATCACCAGGAAAATTCTACAAAAACATACGGTCAGTTATAGTTAGTTCACTGAGAACTATCTCCTCTCCTTCTGTGTTATGTGTACTTTGTGTAGATCACATTGATGGTGTGAACGGTATGTGTTGTGTTCTGCTGACCATAGGGAAGTGAGGTGAGCGTGGTGACCTCTGACTTCTGAAGCTGCTCTCTGCTGAGGGGACAGGGCTGCTGCACGGGCTCTTTTCCTGGACAAACATAATATCGTTGCTGTCGGGTGGAAATCCTTGTATGTCCAAAACCGTTCCTTTTTTATTCTCATTTTCGTAACATTCGGCGATCTACAAACTCGACAAGGTATTGCAACACGACGCGTTGTGAGCTTGCATATCTGCTATTTTTACAATTTTGTGTGACACAGACACAGACACACTTGTATGATGAAGTAGGGCATTCTTATGAAAAGAAACGTTGAAATATGGATATACGAGGTTTCTGCCCGACAGCAATGATAATAATAATATAGTAGTAATAATAAATATGAATGAATAATAAACCAAATAAAATAGAAGGCATACAAAATGCATAAAAGGAGAAAAGCAATAATAGAAGAGTGGCAATAAGAAAGGACTTGGCGTAAAAGCACATTTTCAGAAGTGAAAAAATGACTGACGTGTGATGTTGCTGGCAGGGAACAATATGCTACTTTGCTTAAGGAAAGAAATCCGCCAATCCACCTTCCCCAAAATAAGACCACAGTGTTTCTTTGCAACCATAACTCCTCCCTGTGTAAATTGATATATATTGTATCTGTATGTTATATTGGTATCATGCTTTACAGATACAGTATGTGGACAGCTGCTACCTCCAGGTGTAGACAGGATGACATCAGGTACTTGTAGGTGTTGTCTCTTGACAGGAAAGACACAAACACATGCTGCAGGGGAGGACAAATGCATGTTTAGTATTTAGTGCTTAATGTTTTGACCTGAAGTAAAGCAGTTACAGAATATAGCTAGAGTAAGTTTCAACATCAATGGGATACAAAAATATATTGTGCTGAATGACAATGGTTAATGGACAGCTACTACTAATAATGTTAACACATCTCTCCATCAGACACTGTATTCTTACCCTGTCATTTGTTGTAGCAATCACCAGGGCATTTGGCACCAGAATGGCAGTTTTAGTCTTTTTAATGTTAGTGACAGCTTCCACTGGGATGGCAATCTGGAAGAGAGAATTAGGTAGCAGCTTTAAACTGGTGTGGATGAAACATTCACACGTTTCCTGAGTATGCACAGATGTTGCAGATGCACTCATGCAGCATGTCGGTATAGCTTTATACACATCTACTGTAACTACAGTACTAGTTCTGACTAGTTATTCATTCCATACACAAAGTGGCTGAAATCGAAATGTATATATTTATGGACTAATTATAGTCATGCATCTTGACATAGTGACTTAAGACACTATGGCAAGACTGGGCTGTTAGGGGTCAAGTGTCTTGTTCAGCAACACTACAACACATACTGTACTCTACCCAGTCAGTATACTGGGTGATCCTGGAGGCAAATCAGCAACATTGAGATTCCCAGATGGTCTCTCTACCCACTTAAAGTAGCTATACTGACTCCTAATACTAAACAACCACATAGACATTTATATTTAATTTGATTCAATGCTATTTTAACAAATAGTTGTAAGAGTAAACATTGAGTCCAGTTATGTAACCCTACAAATACTTTGCTATCTTTGACATAGACTTTGGAGTGGTAGCACCAACAAAGTTGTCATGAATAAATCCATCTACATGGCATGGTGTTCTTGGTGACACCAGTAGTGTCATTGCTGTAACTTGGTATGTGGTATGTGATGCTGTTGCTGCAGGGTGAACTATGGGTAGCATTATAGTATAATGGATTCCTTACAGCCCCCCACCCCAAATCACCACTAGCCCCCACTGGAGGGAACATAGGGTCTGTTTTGGAATGAGGGAACATAGGGCTGAGGGAACTTGGTTACGGTCCCTACTTCTCCACTCCACATTATTTGAAATCGTTAAGTTATCTTATCAGACAACTCAACCTCAGGCTTTAATGCATAAATATGTCGTATGTGTCTTTGCCAGAGACCGAGATGGGCAACATTAACAGCCTTAATTCTATGCCTTGTCAATCTAGATTTTGAGCTGACTTACTGTATGCTACATACTGTACCTTTGTGTCTTTACCAAACACCTTAGAATGGAAGCAGATCCAGTTGTCTGAGACAAATAGTCTTCCTTGATACAGGATGTCTTTCTGGAGGGCACAGGTATAACCTGATACACAGAGAAAAGTACACATCCTTTTACACAATAGTTCTATAAACTACCAAATTGATTGTAGACTTGAGAGAGCCAATGAACTACTCACTATAAAATCAAAAGCCAAGTAAAACAATACTGTACCAGATTGATTAAGGCAAAGTAAGTAAGTGTTGTTGTAGAGATGCAATTGAAAAACAAATTATTGACAAGATGTCACAGTCTCTTCTCCCTGGCTACATCTGTCTCATCTTCAAACCACAACTGTCGCTCTACTCCAGCCACATTTCCTTCAACCACTCTAACTTGCAATTCTTCACTAAGCCACCAGATGCCCTCACATATTCCTCCTTTCCATATTACTTGACCGCTTCTCCCATCTACACACAACAGTTTCCACTTTGTCTCAGCAGCACTGCAGTCACCTGAGCTATTCCAAGCACTAATCACTAATTATAGATGCTCACTTCCACTGTCCCCTGCCAGATTGTAACTGCTGTTACCTCTTCATGTCTTAGCTCTCAACAAGCCTCTGTCCTTGTAGTCTGTTTCCGGTTATCTGAGCCCTGCCAAGTGTCATTACTGCTTCATGTCTTAGCTCTCTCATCTCTGTCCTTGTACATTTTCCGGTTACCTGAGTGCAGCTTCAGCCCCTGTATTTATGTTCAGTGTTTCGGGTTACCTGAGTCTTGTCTCTGGAACCTGTTTTGCCTGCCTCACCTGCATGTTTTGACCTTTTGCCTGTCTTGGGATATGGCATTGTTGCGTGCTCCATTTCTGGCCTTTGTTGGATTGGTTTTGACCAATTGTAAATACGGAAAGGACAGGTGCACAATTTTCTTAGTCCGTCAATTCTGTCTGGTAGATTCATCAGGCCAGACGTTTGATGGAATATTAAAGCAATAAGCCACGTGAGGTCTCAGGTTACCGTGAATTTTATAATGGCTGGGAGGGTAGAAGACCCTCCGCTATCACGTCGGGTCTACCTACGACTCTCAGCCATTATAAAATCCACGGTAACCTGAGACCTCGCGTGGGTTATTGCTTTTCTAAAACGGTTACAAACATATAGCAATATTAACCTAATAAAACTATTAAATTCACAAAAGTAGCTACGCTTTGCGCCCACCAGAGCGAGCCACACTTCCTTGTTTTGTGACGGGAGAATAGCGCTTGATGTTGCTGGGAATGATATAAAGTGATTGAAGGTGTGTATTAACGTGGATTTTAACCAGCCAATCGGAATCAAGTATTGTGACTAACCGTTTTAGAACACACATTTTACCATGTTAATTGACTTCCAACACTGCAAACCTCCGGGAACTGAAAAGAAGCTTGTCAATACTCTCTCTTCTTTACATCAGTGGTTTTCAAACTGGGGTCCGGGACCCCTAGGGGTCCTTGAGGGGCTTCCAGGGGCTCCCCAGAAATTGTGCACTCACTGAGTTATGGGGAAGTTATGGGAGCTTCCCCACCTGCACCTCATTCCCTAAACAAACCCTCACTACTAAGTCTTACAGTATACAAGTAATAATTCTTACATGGATATTATATTTCATGTGTATGCCAGGCAGCACACTATTCCCTCTTTATGAGACGGTACTGTACATGTACAGTCATGTGGCCCAAATAATATACTATAGTATAAAGCCAAACTGTGCCACACGTAGACTTGTGTGTTCATCAATGGAAAAATTATCTTCTTGAAATTGCTCATAAAGTAGGCCTACCCAAATCAGCATACACTATTACATTTCTCATTCAGTGTTTAACACACAACTAATAACAGTTTAATACACAATCGTTGAATCTTTCATGTGGTATTTAAGGTAGAACTGATCACTTTCTCATAAAAGGCTTACTCTGTCTGAGTTGTTCCTCTTTGCAGATCTCCTTAAATATTTTATGGTACTGGGAGTTGGTCTTAGACAGCTGAAACACAACACACAACATTAAAGTGCAAAGCCATAGTTTCAGGAATGTCAGCATGCTGATTAACCCCTCGCCCCCTCCACGCATGTGCACGCACGCACGCACGCACGCACGCACGCACGCACGCACGCACGCACGCACGCACGCACGCACGCACACACACACACACACACACACACACACACACACACACACACACAAATGCTTTATTTGCATCTGGCATTTTCATGATTTAGCATAAGATTCAAATATTACAGATTGCTTAATTTAACAATACAACTATTATCTTCTCCTCCACACAGATTGAGCAGAATATTACAGCTGTTCGAGCTTTTTCTTTGAAGGACCAGCTATTTTTAAGACAATATTAGCAAGTGAATGGACATGGCAAACATCAACACTGTCAGACTATGCAGACATAACCTTAGTCAGTTTCACTGAGAACGTGAGAAGGCTTGTTGCAAAATGCAGGTCAAATACTGTAACCAACTGTTTCTGCAGGATCAGGGGTGTGCTCCAAGCAGGATTAGCGAGTGAACTGGATCTGTTCAGACAGAATTTAGGGAAGTCCTTTTCAGGGAAATAATTACTCTACTGAGAGTCTACTCTGTCTGTTACTATGGCAACTTATGCCCTGAAACTAACCTGCTGCTGGGCAGGTTAACTTGAGCTGAAACTAACCTGCTGCTGGGCACGTTAACTTGAGCTGAAACTAACCTGCTGGGAAGGTTAACTTGAGCTAAATAGTAAATAATGTGACCTCAGTGGTGTTTGGTCACTGGAGGCAGTACACTTTAGTGTGAACTTTGATTTGACCATGTAGGGCAGTGCTATTCAATTGGCGGCCCGCGGGCCGTGCCCCCTTGTGGCCCCTGGAAGATTTTTTTTTGAATAATAAGAGGGCTAATAAAAGTTACAGGTATGGTGTGTGCGATATTAATTGTGAGATTACCATAATGACGGTAATCATTAAAGGACCACTTTTCAACCTATCTTCATATAATAGGTCCTCACTAATAATCATGATAAAATGGCACGTCTGTGTCACATAGGAGGGCTGTGGGCAGTTCAGAAACCCACCCAACAGTGACATCAATGGAGAATCCAAGCTAATAGAAACTGCAGGCTTTCTAGTCCTGAAAAGTTGCAATGGCGAAAATGGAAGCCATCATTCTCACGATAATAAACACTGTTAGGGTCCATTTGGTTCCATTTGTACACTCTCAGAGTTAATACAGACCCATAAGGGTCCATTTGGTTCCAAACCATCATTTCCCTGGGGACCCCCTGGAACTGCCTCAAGGACCCTGGGGGTCCCCGGACCCCGAACCCCACTTTGGGAATCACTGCTCTATGTAATCTGATCTTTATAGTCTGATAAACTATTCTCACGTAAATAAATCTTGTTTAAAAAACAATCTGCCTAACGATGATGTCACTGGTGGTCGTGGACGGGTTTCTGAACTGTCCACAGCAGAGTGTGTGTGTGTGTGTGTGTGTGTGTGTGTGTGTGTGTGTGTGTGTGTGTGTGTGTGTGTGTGTGTGTGTGTGTGTGTGTGTGTGTGTGTGTGTGTGTGTGTGTGTGTGTGTGTCCAGCTGATGGTCGTTAATGTCAAAGCAATGCTGTTTATGCACTGTCAAATAGGTCTAGGCCTACATCTATTCTAAGGTAGCATATACGTATACATATTATCCTGCTCATTACTGTGCGGAAATATACATAAATCTTCGTGTTTGAGCACAAAAAGCATTTTGAGAACCCACACATTTCCGCGCTTCGCGCGCACACTGTGCGGCCCCCCACACACAATCATTCTACATTTGTGGCCCCCGGCCTAATCTAATTGAATACCCCTGATGTATGGCATGTCCTTTTCTGAAGAACCCAGTGAATATTTGACACTCAAATTATTTGAGAGTTTAAAGCACAAAGGGATGACTATAAATTCTAGCTAGACAACCCGGAGGAAGACCTTCATGAGCACTATGGTTTACTTTTTCAAGGCAACCTACAGTATCACTGTATCATTCATCTCAATAACATTTCAAATATGAAAATGTCACTCATTGTGGTTTTGGTAAAAGATAAATGGTGCATTTATATAGCGCCTTTATCCAAGGCGCTTTACATAGATTGTGCATTCCATTCACACACCGATGGCGGCTGACAAAACCATGCAAGGCACCAACCAGCACATCAAGAGCAATTAGGGGTTCAGAGTCTTGCTCAAGGACACTTCGACAGTAACTCTAGGGGAGCCCGGGTTCAAACTGCCAACCTTGCGTTTACCATCAAGCCACTCTACCCACCGCCGGCAGTTTTCTACGACTACAACTCAACAGTTGTTAAAATGTGCTAATTGGTATCAAAGCATCAACCTACTGTATATGAAAATATAGATCTAGTAGATTATGTCAATATGAATGTCAAACTAATGCCACAATTTATCAGTGAACCTTGTAAATGAACTGATGTGGGCCATGATAGAGACACCATACCTGACTGTAGTGAGACTTCTTTCTTTCTATCTTGGTATCAGGGTCAGGCTGGACCTGAGTCAGCAGTGAGTGGTCAAAGGTCTTCGACCTTTAGGCAAACAGATAGGCCTATTGTAGAATCAATGGGTTTTAAGACCCACAACAACATGGAGTCTGGCATTTCAAAACAACAATTAGATCATTTAAGGATTTCAAACACAAGTGCCCATAGTCAATTTGATTTATACTCTGGGCAAAGTCGATTGATTATTTGTTTGTTTGTTTATTTAGGCTATTTATTTGTTTGTTTGTTTGTTTATGTATGTGTTTTGTATCCTGTGTCAGTGTATGCCACTATGCCTACAGGTATGTAGCCTGTGTCAGTGTATGCCACTATGCCTACAGTATGTAGCCTGTGTCAGTGTATGCCACTATGCCTACATAGTCTGGTAGCCAAAAAGTGAACCCGGACATGTTGAGTACTAGAAATGTTTAGTATGGGTCCCAAGCATGTAGAAACTGCCGGATGCTAACTTGCATAATGTTGAGCATATTATGCCAAAAGTGGCATAATATGTGACCATACCATTAACAACCTAAAATATTCAAAATTTCATCATGCTTTATCTAGCATATGTGATGTGTCAAACTAGGGGGTTTTCATGATGCTGAATCCATTCCAAACATTATAGTTTAGCAAAAAAACACACGCATCATGAAAACCCCCTAGTTTGACACATCACATGCTACATAAAGCATGATGAAATTTTGAATATTTTGCCTTCTATAGGCTGTAATTATGCTCTATATTAATAATATATTATGCACTAGACTAACTAGACTAACAGGCTACAGGCTACAGTGTATGCCACTATGCCTACAGGTAGCCTATAGGTATGCCTACCTGACTAGGGCAGGCTTCCTCCTGGTGTTTTCGGTTTGGTCCGGATCCGTCTGGAGGTGTTGGTGCTCTGCCTCTGACAGCAGCACTCTCCTGGGCCCGTTCTCTGCATCCGACCTATGGGGAACAAATTATTAAAGTATGCATTTGTGTTGTGGCTGACTGACGGCGCAATTGCAGTAGCCGCCCTATAGTATACTGTAGGTCGTCGAACGTTGAACAAAATAACCCGGTCCCGCAGAGCAGAGCCAGTCAGAGTTCAAATCCCCCCCCCCCCCCAAAGAAAACGCAACAGGTAGACGCTGCGTGAACAAAGTGCCGACTGCCGAATATCTCAGGCAGCTGTTATTTTTTTACTGTCGCCTACGCGCAATGAAACGATAACATTAGGCTACACTACAATATACCTACCGGTATCAGCGGTATGTTATTATTAAGGCTTCGTGTGGGTTGAAGTGAAACCTTGAAACCCTGCCTATATCAAGTTACAAATTAAGTTACAAAACACTCACTGGCAGTAGTCCCCGGTGTCGTTCTTCGCGTTTCCTTTGCTACATTTCTTGGCCTCGTCCTCCTGTCCCGTTTGCAGGCTAACTGACGGTTCCGTCATAACTGTCCCGCTACAGCTTTTACCATGAGAACGAAGTAGAGGAGCAGCGCGAAGACAGACAGCAGTGTGTAAGTGAGAGGTCCCGCTCCCTCCTCCCCTTCACCTGCCCCATGGTCTCACTCACACACTGTCTGCTGCTCTAGCCTCTCAGGTATCACAACCAATCACACGACAGTGGAACAGTGCGTGTGTATATTGCGTGCAGCGTGAGCGTGAGGAAGACAGGGACTCAGAGAGTGAAGCCTACTGGCTACTGCACATAGTTCTCAAACAAAGTGGGGCCCATCTCGACCCCCAGGGGTCCTTGAGGGGGATCCAGGGGGTCCCCAGATAAATGATTGATAGTTAGGATTCAGGAAAGATGCATGGACCATATATATAATATAACCTGTCCATTCTATTTGGGTCCACTATACACTCTTATCTGAGTTATGGGGTGAACTGTGGCCTAATGCATAACAAACTGGTGGTTCTTGAAATATTGAAATGACAAATTAAGTTTGATAACCAGAATCACTGGAGGCCTAGGCCTACCGTATATGGCACATGCAGGGCACATTGCACAAGTTGGACCTTAATTCTTTGAAAGTTATCAGGCTTTAATTTGGCTGCCTGAGGCTGAGATGATAAATTGTTGTGCTCTTCTGCTTTGATCTTCTATTCACTGTGCTCCATATGGTTAAAGTTTCCCTCGCTTTAGAAGGTTTTTATATGGTTCAGAAAAACATGGGTCTGGTCTGGATCATGAAGAGTTAACACCCATCATCTCCTTTGTGTGTGTGTGTGTGTGTGTGTGTGTGTGTGTGTGTGTGTGTGTGTGTGTGTGTGTGTGTGTGTGTTCATGTCTGCCTGTATTTGAATGTGAGGGTGCGGTAAAAGGTGGTAATATGAGCCACCTGAGCCAGGGTTACTAGGCCACATTGAGTGTAGGAACATAAACATCGTGTTATGGAGATTCACACTCTCCTCTGTACTACTGTATTGTACCGTGTGAGTAGACCATGCCTTCTCAGAACCACACTATTATCTGTTCATGTTCTCCCTCCCTTTCTCTCTGCTTACTCAATAAATACACATGCACGCATGGATGCGTGAACACACACACACACACACACACACACACACACACACACACACACACACACACACATACACACTATGCACATACTTCGCATGTGCCTATCTTCTTGCCCCGTTATGTTTGTTTACTGACTGTACTCACTGTCCTCCTGACTGACAAAGTCCTCTCCTCTGTCTGTTGCCTGTAATATGTTCTTATACACGTGCCACAGAAAACTTTGAAACGCACAATAAGGGTGAGACAGTGAAACTAACTAACTAACTAATTACTGTATGATTATTACAACTCTAATTACTGTATTAATTGTATCTCTTGTCACTGTGCTTAATCTGTAACACAATTCACTGGCTTTGAAACACCAAAACTGTCCTTTAAACTCTCATGCATGTTTAATCGGTGATGCCATTTGTTGTACAAGATGACGTTTCATCAGATTCTTCTTGAGAAACACTGATGGAATATGTGTTGCTATGGCAATAACTATAATGGCATACACATATAATTACATACATATACCCATTATACACAGTACATGCATGTACTGTATGTATTTATAATTATAGTATATTCCGGACAAAGTAGAGCATTAATTTGCGAAAAAACATAACAAGTTTAAATTAGGAGAAAAGCAGTTTCTGCCAGACAGCAGCGATATACAGTATAGGCAGTAGGCATGTAGGCTCACATAAAATCCATTCATTGCTCTGAGTCTGATCATAAGTCTTTTTATGCCTTCTCTTTTTTAATGTTCACTTTTACCTTTTATCTCTTACAGTATGTGTTCCTGTAATTTTTATCTTGTTTTTGCAAGATAAAATGACTTTGTAGATTTGCTTCATGAAGCACGATACAAATAAAGTGTATTATTATTATTATTATTATTATTATTATTATTATTATTATTGTTATTATTGTTATTACCCTTATTATTATTATTACCCTTATTATTATTATTATTTCTTGACTTACTTACCGTTGAGATGGTTGCTGTCTAGCTCTACTGAGGGCTGGTGTGAGAGGGATTGTTGGTTTAGTCCCTGCAGTGTGCCGTCTTTGTCTATAAGACTCCTCACAGCAACAGCTCTCCATTGGCACAGTAGAATGACCTATCTGCTGGTTATACCACTGTAGTTGACACTGCTGTAATGTATGGGCACACAGCTGAGGTATACCGAGTATAGTTCACCCGATGTTTCTGTGCAATATGGACTATTATCCTGAGCAATGGTTAAATATATCCTGTTCAATGTATTGGACACAATGTACCAACCTACTCCGTCAGTACTGGTATAATGTTCTGTCAGTGAGTAGTGTGAGAAGTATACTCACTCTGTCCACCTCAACTTTCTTTCTGTGAATGTGCAGTCTATTTCCTGTTCAGTCAAATCAAAATATCCACAGCTGTATGGTGGAATACCAATGTACACACTTTCTCTTTAGCTTGCACAGCTCCTTTACATCAACTGCAGCCATTCAGTGCTGCGGTGCAGTAGGCCTACATGTGCATTTATGTGTTCATGTTCGACTTTACAAAACAATCATGTAGACATTTCTGTGAACTCAGAACCCCCGACCTCCTGTCCCAAATCTCTTATCAGAGTGTTTCGTCAGTTATTGACCAGTTCTGCTGAGCTGGTTTGTTTTAGTTTATTTATTTATTTGCACAATAAATATGTTACAAAATAGAAAGTAGAGATTTAAAAAATGCTTTTGTGCAGGGTCACAGAAACACACAAAACAAGGTCAGGACAAAAGTACATGTATCAGGACTTGCAGGTAGCTGTAAAAAGGCCTAACGAATAAAGAAGAGCAAAATATAATGAAACTAGAAAAGCAACCCAGGTTTAGGGTTGCCTACCCAGGGCCCGCAAACTAGTCATAGCCACTTGGAATTGGATCGAGTGTGCTAAAGCGTGTGAGTTACAGTGTCGAACGTTGCGAAGTTCGCTTATCCAACTCAGGCCCGTTCAAGTTGCGACCCGATATGGACAGAATATTCTGCCGTTTGCCACGACTGCCACTCAAAGTGGCTACTGGCCACGAATCTGATTGTATTAAACAATGTCAAACTCACCAACATTGCAGCTGTATGAAAAGCTTGAATTATTCTCTTTCTATCTGCAAAGTGTTTGTTTCATAAAAGTCCAGTGTAGACATGTTATGAGCTAAGAAAAAGAACCACCTGCAAGGAATTTCTTGACAGAAAGTAGGCCTAGCTCATAACATGCATACTGTGGATTTTTGTGGAACAAACAAACAGTTGGTGAGTTTGATGTCGTTTAATACAATCAGATAGGACTTCTCTGTTTGGATGTATGGGCTGTCAATTGCAAATTGCGGCTAGTTGCCACACCCTGCATTAACTTAAGGCAAGATGGCTGCGGTCTGCATTAGCCTGGCATGGCCAGACTAATATCACTGCGTAGATATTAGTCTGGAACTTCGGTGTGGAAGATTTATTTCCAAGGGAAGGATTACAAACAGATTCCAACATCACAGCAAAAACGTTTCCCTTTGAATAGTGGGCTCTGAGTGGTCACCCACAACTCTGGGGTGAGCGAAATGTAATTAAAACTGAGGAGTGCCAATCTCCACAGGGATGTCTTTGTTCCTGTGGCAGATTTGTCTGGTTTCCAGGATAGGTCTGCATAAGGTCTATAGTAGTCTAATAGACATAATAAAGGTCTCTTCTGGCTCTGGCCGGGGCACGTGTCAAAATTGAAGGCACAATTTTCCCGAGATTCCTTCTGAAGCATAGCGGAAGCATGAGTGACGCTTGTCAAGCTTCTGCTTGCGTAGTGTAAATCCTGGAAAAGACGCGCTGTGATTGGCCAGTAGTCAGTTGAGTGACAGGGAGAGACAAGGAGGTGTCGCATGAGAGTCAGCGATGCAGTGTGCATTCAGTGCTTCCCTATGGCACTTCCGCTTGACTTCCTGCCTTCAATGGAGACACATCGCTCCAATAATTAACTGCAGCAGCCAATGAGGCATCTATATTTTTTGAGGGGCGCTAGCCCCTCCTATGAGGTTTAATGTTTGTCTTTAGTTCAAAGTTTGTTTTGTAAAATGCATTGACAATAAAGGGAAAATTTACGTCATGTGTCATATTGTCTCTTTATTTTTAATGGCGTTTAATGTTTGTGTTGGCACCGTTTGTTTTAGATCATCACCATTACATCTCCTAATTAACGTGAGTTAGACTTTAATATATTAGCGCCCCTCACTTCACACTAGCACCCTGATTCTCTTGCCTTCATTAGAATCATCGGTAACACCTGCCGCATAATCAAATCTGTATTTTAGAATAGCTCCCCCTAGCTGTAATTGACTACCAGCCTGTCAGTCAGTGAAGTGTAGGCTAAATGTAGGCTTTCACACACCGACACACACACACACACACGCGCGCGCACACGTGCACGCACACCACACCACACCACACACACACACACACACACACACACACACACACACACACACACACACACACACACACACACACACACACACACAATACAATTCAATTGACAGTCACACACATACACGCACACACACTGTGTAGCGTGCACGCGCGTGCACAGTTCCGTACCTGCGCGTGCATAATAATTATTGGTAGGCTACCACTAAAAGCTGTGGTACTGTGTGCTACGAGCATAACAGCACTACATGTGCGCGTGCACACACACACACACACACACACACACACACACACACACACACACACACGCACGCACTCACACGCTCACACAGGCTGACAGACACATGATGTTGTGCATTATGTATATAGGCCTAGATACAATTGGTGAGTTTTCCATAATCACACACCTCTCAGTTGCTCAGTGTTGTAGATTGGTAGATAGGTCTCAACAACTTCATGGCAGGCAATGTCACATCACACCTGACACCTCCACTCAACTGCATGCCTCATTACTCATAATTGCAATTGAATATTGGATGCACGATGCAATGTGTGTAGGCCCATGTGCAGTCTGTTTTGATGTGTCCATATTAAGTTTTCATTATCATGGGCAAAATGTTACCAATTCAAAATCCTTCATATTTATTGATTCAAGAAATTATTATAATTAATTCATACCCACGTAGTATTCTTCTTTCTCAGCAATATTGACAATTTTACAACGAAAATTAGATAGAGGCAGGAAAGGATAAACAAAGTTATTAAAGATATGATTCACAAGTTTCATGCTACATACACTTATGATATGTGCAAACAATGGTAACAAACTGCCTTTTATGTAAAACATTATAGCCTATACATTAATAGTATAGCCTAAATGTTATTATTATTATTACTTGCGCAAGCAGAGCACGCAAGTAATAGTTTTCGTCCAGTGCTTCGATGCATATGTCGCTGTTTGATGTGTATGCGCCGTGCCAGCATATGACGTAATGACCTCTTGTGCTTGATATGGCAGTGGTGTTAGATTACATACATGTATACATAGGGGCATTACCTTTAATATATCGTAACATATCGTCCTTATACGTCACCATCAAAAACCAATTACACCCTGGCATTGGGTCCTTTAATCCACATTTTACATATTACGTCATCATTGAAAGCTAGTAGTTACATACCAGTTATACCCTGACGTCATATGCTGCTACGATACATATACGCATCAAACGGGGCATACGCAAAGTAACCACAGTATACCGCTAATCAACTTACAAATTACATAATATGGAGGCATGTCCTTTAATCCATCCAACACTGATCGACATATACATCACCATCGAAAGCCGTCACTCATGCGTATGACGTAATGACTAGTCTACTTGTGCTTGATATGGCACAATTTATTTTATAGAAACTTTTACCATACTTCACAATACTACTTTTTTTACCTCCAAAAACTAGGTATGTAGCAAATAGCTAAACCTAATTAGGTTTAGCTATTTGCTACATACCTAGAAAGAACGTTTGAATTTGAAATATTGAATTATAATTCAATATTTCAAACGTTCTTTCACAGAGAAGCTGAGATTTGACAGTTTGTAGCGCGCTCTGCTTGCGCACTAGTAGGCCATTTATGGCCTACTAGTGTGCAACAACAAGCAATTAAGTAGGCAATCAACAGAGTGCAGTTCTAGTTATTATTATTATTATTATTATTATTTATTGCTAATAATAATTGGCTTAGATCTGTCTCAGCCATACGTCAGCATATAGCATAATTATTCCAATTTCTACTCCCCCCCCCCCCCCCCCCCCCCCCCCACCTATGTATTGCCAATCTGTCTGTCTGACAAGGCTGTGCATCACATCTCAGACGTGATGATATTCGGGTCTTTTTTCTTTTTTTACCGCGTGTACAGGGGATCTACTAAACCTCGCTACCAGCCGCTGTTTCTGTCCAAATTAATCTCGGGAGATGTCATCAGTCAAATTTCTAACCCAGCTTGGATTGTGATATAGCCTAGGCCTATACAGGAGGCATAAACCTGTATGTGGTCACCACGGGGATAACGGGGCATATTGCGGCTCGTTGGCAATTTGACAATGACTTGAATGCTGATTGTGGAAGGGAGAGATCGACAAAGGAGACAAGGAAGGAGGAGATGAATCGTTTCCTGAGAGGAGAGAATGGAGGACTGCTGACGGACTGTAGGGAGCTGTCACCCCCCTCCACCAACACCTCTGGAGCCGACAGACAGACGGCCGTGCCCTCGGTGCATATCCGGGGACCTTTCGCCGCGCCGGAGTCGAGGAAATACTCGCTCAAACGGAACAGGACTCCCAAAGAGACCGAGGCGGCGGCGGACTCATCGCATCCCGGCGTCGCGTTGTGCGGCGGCATTGACGCCGATGAGATATGCGCCGGGGTCGTTAGGCAGCGTCGGGAGGCTCAAGGACGCCCCAACGGCGTCGGAGGAGAGGGTTTGGAAATGATTTCAGCGGCGGGCCAGGGAGTCAGAGACCCCACCACCACCACCACTAACAACAACAACAACGGCACTGTCTCTGATGTAACGACGGCCTCGTCTTCCTCATCATGCGCCAAAGGCAAGGAGGAGAGAAAGGGGAAGAATGTGATACGGGGCTGGAAGAGGGAGAGGGATGCTGCTGCCTCCACCGCTGCTATTAGGACAAGAAAGGAGAAACACGGAGATGGCTCGTCTCTTTCCGTCTTCACATCATCCGCCCTGCCCGAGCATCTGTGCAGAGACAGCCCGTGCCATTGTGCGCCAGACTCTAGGATTGTGGGGGATACTAAAAACGGTGTGGATTGTGGAGTAAAAGGCGGCAGCGGCGGCCCTATTGTTGTCAGACGGCATGACGACACCGCTGTTGGCACACCGGCCACCAAGAAACACAGGGGAGCTGAGAAGGTAAGGGATAATACAGGCTTTTGTCTGGAGGCCAATAAAACACACACACACACACACACACACACACACACACACACACACACACACACACACACACACACACTCACTCTCACTCACACTCACACACACACTCACTCACTCACACACACACACACACACACACACACACACACACACACACACACACACACACACACACACTACACAAACGTCTTCTTTGAAATTGTTACAGGGCTGCCAGCGGTGTGTGCATCCCTTAAGGACACAGGGAAGAAAATGTCCTTTTTTGACATCATACAAAATCTTGATATTCAAGGCACACACAGTGCTGTCAAAGAATGCAGGCACGAGATGAGAGTCCAGGCCTGTAACAGAGCATCTATACAGGCTACACAACTGGAATTATGATGGATGATTGGATGATTAAAGGACTGAGTACTGACTGACCGAATGAATGAATTACATTATTAACATCGTATTTCGTATATCATATTATTAGCTTTTCAGTTCCTTTGGCCAGCTAGTATAGATACTATAATTATCAGTGCCACTGCTGATATTCAATAATGAGATATATGGTGTGAGAGGGGATGAAAGGGAAAGGCATTATCCTCTTTTGCAGCACATAATTATGAAATTCAACCCCTTGGGTATAACAATAGATATCCTGCAATATGTTGAAGGAATGAAAAATATTTTAGACTCCATCATAATGTAGAATACTGTTTAAGCCATTCTTCTTATTGGAAGATTAAAAGACACTGTCAGCAGTCATGAGTCATGACCTGACAAAGATTCCCTTTACTCAAACACGTGACAGACAGACAGACAGACAGACAGACAGACAGTACATGCAATTCAATTCAATTCAAAGGGCTTTATGCATGCATACATGCATTTATCTACGTTTAGATCTTCTTCAGATTCTAAACTGAGAAGAGAGAGGCTATGGCTCAGGATGTGGTTGTTAGGGAATCAGATGGTTCCCAGCTCGATGCCCTGCTCCTGGCATCATGTCGAAGTGTCCTTGAGCAAGACACTGAACCTGACAGGCTGGCTCTGTTGTCATTGTGTGAATGGATCCATGTAATGCATTATGCATATTACAGTACATTGTAAAGCACTTATAAAGCTGCTTCTGTATGAATGCAGAATACAGAGAGAAACAGTGAAAGAGACTAGTAATCAATTGACATGGTTCCCATGCATTCCTGGAAAACCTAGAATGTTTTTATATTGTTTTCCAGTCATGGGAAAGTCATGGAAAATTACAAAATAGTTCAAATGTCCTAGAAATATATTTTATGTGTATTGTGTGTATTATCAAAAGTGATTTTCTTAGGTTTACTTATCACAAGGTGGGAATTGGTCTGATGCAACCTTTCAATGAAGTACTCAATTGTCTTTACCAAGCTGACAGGCATAGTGTTTCCCCCCTGTCTGTGACGTGTGTCTGTCCCTCTGTCCGTATTTCTGTGTGCAGCCTTTCTCAGACACCACTGGACAGATTGGCATAAAATGTTGCATGCACACTCTCAGTAGGCCAAGAACATTTTTCAGTTGTGGCGCTATACCAGGCCAATTCTTGAACCATACTGAGTGTAGGTCGTACAAAGAAACATTTTGTTCCTCACTTAAATGTTGTCCGTGGGAGGCTTAACAACTTTGAGAACAACTTGCTTCATGCTTCATGCTTATATTGCTTCACAATGGGCACCCGCCTAGCTCTGGGAGGTCCCCGATGTGCCAACCAGGGGACCAGGGCAGAGTCTCCCTGGATCACCAAGGCACCAAGCCCACCCGGCCAGCCATGTCCACTGTCCAGTCAGCCATCAGCTCCTACCCAGAGACCACCTGTATCTGCTCCCAGGTCTCCTGTGATGCAGTCCCTGCCTCGGCCAGCTTCCAAGCTTGCAGCCCCAGCTTGCAGCCCCAGCTCCGGTCGCTGCAGCCCTGGTTCCTGCAGCTCCGCCTCCTGTGCCTGCAGCACCGCCTGCAGTTCTACCTGCAGCACCGCCTCCTGTGCCTGCAGCACCGCCTGCAGTTCTACCTGCAGCACTGCCTGCAGCTTTGTCCCCTCCGCCTACAGCCCCGCCTGCAGCTTCATCTCATCCGCCTGCAGTCCCGCCTGCAGCTTCGTCTCCGCCGCCTGCGGCCCCTGCTCCTGCAGCTCCGCCCGCTTCAGCCCGGCTCCTGCAGCTCCTGCTGCAGCCCCGGCTTCTGCAGCTCCTGCTTCAGCTCCTGCTGCAGCCCCGCTCCTGCAGCTTCTGCTCCTGGCCTCCCTCCAGATGACATCTTGTCGGCCTCGTCTCGGCCCTATCAGCTGAAATCCCTAAAACGAAAGAAAGCAGCAAATGAACAAAAATGAACACTCATCTTTTACTTTCTCTAATAACCTAAAACATGAATCTAAAGTTGCATTTAATTGCAATTCACATTAAAATAAGTAAACCCCCAAAACCCCTAAAATATTGATTCTCTTAAAATGAGATTCAGCAACACCAACTAAAGGAGCATGCTACATACAGGATGAGACAATGGTTACAGTGCACTTTATCTAGAGGGCCACCCAATATTATGGAAGGTCATGAGCGGGATTCAATGCCACAACATCACATGCACACAGTGCACACATCCTGATTTAGTTCGACAACCCACAGGTTTATGACATTGATCTTTTTTTCCTTTCATTTCTAGCAGTATTGATTGGAGTCATCTCTGTAATTTTCCAGTGGTCAGTGTGGTCGGTCATGCAGCCTTCCTTCCTGTGTCTTACTCAGTCTCTCTCAGAGCATCTTTCTTTTTATACTCCCGAGTCCCAGGCCTTAAAAAGCAGAGCTTCCCAACCCCCCCCCCCCCCCCCATACAAGAGGTCTACAATAACCTTAATAATTGCGAACGCAGTGAGCACTTACTATGAGACCTAGCAGATCATGTCTGTGCGTGCGTGTGTCCCCCCTTTGTGCCCATATATGGAGCTACGTCCAAATATGGAGTGTGTTGCATCAACAAATCACTCAGCTCCATATATGGGCACAAAGGGCACAGACACTTTGTGCCCATATATGGAGCTACGTCCACACTCCATATTTGGACGTATAGCTGCTTTGGGGACTCCTTATATACTCATACTGCCCTGACCTGTTTCTTTCTTGGGCCAAGAGATGCCATTCAAGGTTTTCGTTCACAGGATCAGGTCCAGGAAGACGGCAGCCCTGTAACAATTTCAAAGACCTGTTTGTGTGTGTGTGTGTGTGTGTGTGTGTGTGTGTGTGTGTGTGTGTGTGTGTGTGTGTGTGTGTGCGTGTGTGTGTGTATACATACTGTACACAGATACTGTGACGTGTGGTGTGGAGCCTTCCAGCACAGTGCTGACAAGGAGAAAGAGAGAGGAGATGAGCGCTACCGCACGCGCGCACACACACACACACACACACATGCACGCAGCACCACGCAGTCACGCACACATGCACACAGAGTCACACATACATTATGTACTTAAACACTCCACACTCTACAGCATGAATAGATTTGTGACTGTCTACACATGCAGCCATACAAAATGCTTTCACTTCCAACAGCACAATAAAGGAAAAAAATGATTTCTGTCTGGATGTCTGAGGATAATCTAAAAGTTGGAGAGGAGAGGAAACGGGGGTATGAGATGAATGTAAGGAGAAAGTGAAAGAGGGAGAAACATTATAGAGTGGAGAAGAAGGAAGCGAGGGAGGAGGGGAGAACATATGTGTCTGTTTCTCCAGATACCTCTGCAAGCGATGAGCTCATTCTGCCATGGACAATACAGAAAGCTAGAACAGCATTATTATGGCTGGTCCTCTGCAGCACAGACTGGTCTGATCTATGTTCAGTGTTTAGTGGATACACTATCAGGAGTCAGTGGATCTGCAGTATTACTGGTACTTATTGGAGTGCTTGTGTTTAGTTAATTGTCTGTGTTTAGTATATTAACTAGCAGTGGTCAGTGTATCTATAACTGCTATAGTGAAGTGCCTGTGTTTACGTATCTATAATCAGTGTTCTGTATCTATAACTGCTATATTGAAGGGCCTGTGTTTACGTATCTATAATCAGTGTTCTGTGGACATTTCATGCTTTGTGAATATACTGCTCTATTCAATGGCTCCAATACCATTGTCTCCAAGATATTGTGCCAGTGTTCATTCATTGGAATTGGCTAGGTCTTGCTGCACATTTTCGGTGGATCTGTGAATATTAGAGCTATTCTATGGATTGTAGATTGCCAGTAGTACCAGCTTCACTGTCGCTCAAGAGATGTCATTACTCGTTACATATAGTCTGCCCCTCTGCATCCGTCTGTTCAATAGACCACACCTCTACAGGGGGGACTGCCCTGGCCTTAAGTCAGACCTCCCGTTAGTCCGACCTGAGCTGTGGGTTACAAATCTCCCATGCAGTGGGTTACAAATCTCCCATGCAGCGGGTTACAAATCAGTGAAATCACCCATGCAGCGGGATACAAATCTCCCGTGCTGTGGGTTACAAATCACCCATGCAGCGGGTTACAAATCACTTGTGCTGCAGGTTACAAATCACCCATGCTCCGGTTTCCAAATCACCCGTGGCTTCCTGTGAGGTTAGGGTTAGGTTAGGTTAAAAAATATATATAATATATGATATAGCAGGCCACTTCATGTTTTGGCTTATAACTCTTAAACCATAGCCAAGTCTTCCCTTATCCCTTTGGATCATGAAGCAACTTTGAGTGACCTTGAAACAACGCAGAGCCAAAAAAAAAACACCCATAGATGGTGTTATTAATGCTACAAATGTTTGCACATATGTTCTTGTGAGTCATGTGACATTGACTATCAAACAGGATTTTAAAATAACGAGACAGACTGTTAAAACGTCTGACCAAAATAATCATGCTACATGCTAGTTAATTTGTTTAATTTCCCCAATATAGGCTTTCATTAACTTTGCCCTTAATATGATGTATCCGAGGGTCAGGTCACACATTTGATTGTCTAATTAATCTAAAGTTGTTGCATTCAGTTGAATCCATGTGTCACAAACAAGCAGTTGCACTGTCTGTGGTACAAACTATATTAGACCCCGTAGCTTCCTCGTGTCCTGCCAGCTGCGCCCCACAACTGACACAGTGTGCAGATTTGGTGAAGAGCTCACTTTTCTAGTTAAATCTATGGCCAGTAGTAGGAATATGTACAGTGTTCTGTGAATCTGTTAACATTTAGCCTGACATGGCCAAACTAATATCACTGCGTAGATATTAGTCTGGAACTTCGGTGTGGAAGATTAATTTCCAAGGAGCGGTTGTGATTCAAATGTCACAGCAATGTCACTTTGAATAGTGGGCTCAGTTGGTCACCTACAACTCTGGGGTGAGCTAATTTTGTCTGGTTTTCAGGCTTTAGTTTAGTGGAATCCAGTGCCATCCATTGGCATATGGATCTATTACCACTATTCAGTGGAATCCAGTACCAGTGGTCAGTGGAGCTACAGTTTTACAGTATGACTATTCAGTGGAATCTTAGTGCCGTTCAGTTAAGAGCCACTATTAAAGTATGGAATCAGTGCCTTGTATAATGCATTAGTATTACTGCATCACTGCCATACCTGTATATAATCACTGCGAAGAAAACCCTCTCGCATTATTACAATATTGTGATTGTTTATGTTGTTGTGCTTCGTGCAGCCCTGGTAAATTATTCTGTGTGAGGGAGAATGTCATGTGTTATGAAATCACAGGGGACCCCATGTATTTTTTATTTCTCATTTTGCATTGAATAGCCTATTGTTTGCGTCTTGTGCCTCTGTGTGACTTTGTGAGATGGTGTGTGATGAAAGATTATAAGCAAGTAGAAAGATTCAGCATACAGTAAAGCACAGGAGACCCCTAACTTTTTATTGTTATTGTGCATTGTGTCTTGTGTACAGGGTCTGAATCTAGTTTGGTAAGTCTATGGAACAGACACATTCCTATTTTGTGTGTGTGTGTGTGTGTGTGTGTGTGTGTGTGTGTGTGTGTGTGTGTGTGTGTGTGTGTGTGTGTGTGTGTGTGTGTGTGTGTGTGTGTGTGTGTGTGTGTGTGCGTGTGCGCGCTCTCTGTCAGAAGCTTTATCTTTTCTAGGAAAGGTTTTCACCAAGCCTGAATTCTTTTTTTGAGAGGAAAAAAGGAGAATAAGATACTCGTTCATTCGGTTATTGAACTGAGCATCACCTAGGATAGTCTTTCTTGCGTAGATCAGAGATCTCTGCCTACTGAAACGTCTGAGGACATATAAATTCAGTGTAGGGATTAGAACTGGATAGAACTATTCAGACATTTTAAAACAAATTGCACTGAAGACCCAATACAAAGGACTAGGGTCCTTATTGGGGCAGTATCAGGATTGTTTTTCAGCGGTTCTAGCCCCAACATTGAATTTATAATCTGTAACCAAATGGTAGCCGGAGATGTCTAATCATTTGGATAGGCAGACTATACTATTCAGCATTTGAGCCACGGACCTGCATTTGATGAGATTTATCCTCTCAGACCCACTTACAATTATGTTTCACCTCTGTTTTCTGGACTGGTTGGGACAGTGTCCTTCTGAGTAAAGGGGGCAAAACTAAAACTAAAACCACACACTGGCTCCCCATTTCAGCCAGGATCGACTACAAGGTCCTGCTAACCACATCGATCTGGCATATTCACCGATACCGATATAACCCGATATGACAAATAAGGGCCGATACCGATACTTTTCCGATACCGATACAGTATTGGGACATCTCTACCCAAAATGTAAGAATATTATTTTCCACAATTCAATGCTGTATTGATGTTGGTACCATTAGGAGAGATAACAGGCAAGCATTGATTTAAATAACAATTCTTCTACATTCTCTAATATTTTGTCGTCTTGAAAATTAAGTAATGTTTATCAATAATTTAACTCTCAAGAGTTAAAGATCTATAAAGGTCCATTTGGTTACCTACTCTGCATCATTTAGCAGGGGACCACCTGGAACCGCCTGAAGGACCACTGGTGGTCCGCGGACCACTGGTTGAAAACCACGGTTCTATTGTTTTGTACGGTCAGTCACTTGACAGCGTGTCAGTGTATTGATATTGAGTGGCCTACGTTTAAATAATTATTGTGGAATGGGACAGGATTCCGTTTCCCTGCCCAAATTGCCTCCGCCAGTCAAAGGACCTGAATGGCCACTGTGGGTTCTGTATTTCTTGGATGTTTTTGAGAGTTTGGTTTAATTCCATTAAAACCTGGCACTAGATTCCACCAAATAATGTTACCTGATTACCTGATCACAGGACACTGATTACTGGCCGTAGATTTACCTGTGATGAGCTCCTCGGTGCGCAGATCAGAAGTATTTTTGCATCGATTCATATTATGTATATATTTTTGTAATTATAAATTGATTGATTACTTGATTAATTGGAAAAGTAATCAATAGAATAATTGCTAAGCAAATAATCATGAGCTGAAACGGCACTTTAATTCCCGTCATTATCACGGAGTGGCATTACCTTTTTCTATGAGCATCTTCAGCTGGTGGCAGGGCTATATATTGATTGATTGTTTAATTGATTAACTGATTGATTGCTTGAATAACAACGATAACAACCAAATATCACTGCTAAAACTCCTGTTTAGTTTTTTGGGGGTTTTTTGTTTTTTTTGTCCAGGAAATGAAAATTATAATCTTTTCAGGAAATGGAAAAACCTTATACATTTAAAACAAAGCAATACTGCCTCATCAAAGTTGGTATTGTGACTTTATATATTGTACAATCAATCTTTATTTCAGACTACAGGATCCATAACAATCAACAATACAGGGGACAATACAACAGAAATTAAAAACAGCAACAACAAACATAATTTATGCAAAAACTAAAAAATAACATACAGGTGCTGATGCTGCTCTTCTTAGGCATGGTCAAAGTCATTATGATTTCATTTTTTGAGTCATTCAACCTCATCATAAAACTGTACATTAGATTCCTGAGAACAGCATCCAGAGTAGGAACACCACTGTTTACAAACAGACGACTGGCACTTGTCCACCTCGGGAGCCTCAGCAGGATTCTGAGAGCATCATTATATGCCACCCGCAACTTATTATATTTACTTTACTGACCACAAGTGGGCAGTACACTGGGCGCATTACTGTGCGTCTGGAACTTCCTCCCCCCACCCACCTCCTCCCCCCAACATGTTTTAGATAACATGTTGGCTTGTGCATACAATTTACAATATTGTATCATCATCATCATCATCATCATCATCATCATCATCACTGAGGTCATCCCTAATGATGTGATCCAGATATCTGACCCTGTCTACAACATTGAGCACCTTGTTGGCCAGATAAAAAGAGGGGAATGTTGCCTTCCGATCCATAATCAGAGCACACATTCAGCAGCTGCTGTAGGCCAGCAGAGCAGGGAGATATGATGATCAGGTCATTCGCATACATTAGATCGTTAACAAGCCTCTCTCCCACCATACAGCCAGTCCTACACTTTCTGAGATGTGTAGCGAGTTTGTCCATATATAAATTGACAAGCACAGGTAATAAAATCCCACCCTGTTTGACCCCATTAGTCACTAAAAAGGGCCCAGATATAGTATCCCATCTAACTTGCATGGTTTGATGGGAGTACCATAAATGTAAAATACGTATTTAATAAGAAGGAACGCCTCTCTCTCCTAGCTTAGCAAACAGTTTCCCATGTCAATTACTTACATTTAGCAGACAGTTTGAGGGTCAAATATGGAGTTAAGAGGTTTTGTCCCAAAGCACTTTTTAATACTTTTCATTGGTTCCAATGTTTTGAGGGATGCTAGCCCCTCCTATGTCCAGCTTTGAGGGTTTGTGTGAACACAAACATTGAAGACAAAAGTGTGTAAACACAAACAATGAAGACAAAAATCACACCCGTGTGAAGTGAGGGGCACTCTTATCATCTTACAACATCGAGGAGGGAATTCGGTATAGCTCATGTTGCTACAGTATGATTAGGTGATGTAATGATGACGTAAAACAAACCGTGACAAAACAAACATTAAACCTGTAGGAGGGGCTAGCGCCCCTCAAATGTGTGTAAACACAAACATTGAAGACAAAAGTGAGGACGCAAATTGTGATTGGCCAGAATGAGATGATGTATGATGATAAGAGCGACTTCACACAGGTGTGATTTTTATAACCAACACTGATTTATGGAAAAATAAATCAAAAACCTCAGAACATTTAGTTGGTTTCCTCCCGATACTAGCGACAACATAATTCTACAAATATAAAATATCAAGTGATGTACAGTTTGTGTAAAACAATTCATGAACAATTCATGGTGGCATTGTTTGTCGGCCTGTGCATCAGACTGTCCATCTCGACTGTCTCCATCCGTCAATTACTTTGGTCGCAAAAAATATATATTGGAAAGTAAACTACTGGTTGGAATGCCATTTATGTTCTGTGAATCTTAATGCTCCCAGGAGGCTGAACCTGTTCATGACCTTTCCTCCAGCGCTCACAAGATATTTAATCTAAAAGGCAGATTTGTCATGAATCTTGCTGGGTACATTCATGCTCCCTGGCCTGGAGGACTAACCACACTGATTTTGGTGACTCAATGGTTGTTCTTCACCTGTGGGCCAAAATGTCCAGTTGCACACAAAATATCTCGACAATGCTTGGGTAAGAGAAATGGAAAAGGATGAATTGCCACGAAACTTGCTGAGTGCATTTGCGCTCCCTTGAAGATGAACTCTAACCATTTGAGTGACCCCATGACCTTTCTGTTTGGACCACCCTCCATAATTTCCAAAATGTCCTGCATTGGTCTGTCAACCGGTTTTCATAAATAAACAAAACAGTAGCTTGTCCATCTTTTAGATTATTGCAGAAAAATAATTTTGTTGAACACAATCTTCAACAGTGAAAAAATACATTCTAGTATCCTCATTAATTTGTTTTTGTTCTTGTTCTGTAGCTTTTTACAATAGGCTAACATAGTGCTAATGCAGATATAGGTAATGTATGTACCCTTAAATGTAGTTACTGTGCTCAGCCTTTGGATATCAGCTTCAACACAATCACTTACAGTAACAGTTTAAAGACAATCTGTTACCTCCCGGTATCTGCATATAGCATTATTATCATTCAAGGGCGAAAGGGCCCTTAAAAAAAAAAAAAAAATGAACCCACAACTCATTTTTTTCGGGGTGTTTTTTTCTGGGTTGGCTCTGCCAACCTCGGGAGAGCAAAGGACTGACCTTATGCTTCCTTCATATGAGGAGTCCAAGCCTGACAGGGGGGAGTTTCCCTGGTTGTGTTTGTGTCCGGGGACCAAGGCTACAATGCAGCCTGACAGCGTGTCGCAGGTTCGAGTCCGATCCCGACGACCTTTGCTGTCCTTTGGTGTCACTCCCCATCTCTCTCCCCATTTCCTGTCAGCCTGTCCTATCAATAATAAAGGCATAAAAGGCCCCAAAACTGATTCAGGGAAGATTGAGCATTGAGGCTCCTCTAGCCAGCGATCTACAGTATATTGAGCCCTAACACTGAGAGAAGTCATTCACAGCCGTTTTGTCCTGCTCTCTCAACAGAATTAATTTCCAGAGCTGGAGTAATTGGGACCATAATAAGCTGTGAGGTTGAGGGCAGCACTTTGAAGACCTGCCACTCGCTGTGTATTTAATTACAAGTTGCCATGGCAACGACAACAGTTAAGATCACTTGTGGATTTTGGAAGCCAAAACAGCGGTTCTCTGTTTAATAAAGGTCCTATGTAGTGCTATCTTTTTCTTTTCTTTCTTTTTTACTCACTGAGAGGCAGCTTGCTGCCAGCCTTACAATACTCAAACCAAATAAGGCCCTGACAAGGCTGACAGTTTGACAGGTTCCATTCTTAAAGGGAAACATTGCTTATTTTGAACCTAAATGCTTATTTTGAACCTAAACACACACACACACACACACACACACACACACACACACACACACACACACACACACACACACACACACATGCACACATACACACACACACACACACACACACACACACACACACACACACACACACACACACACACACAGCGCAACTCGAACGTGCACCCACTGAAGGCCAGGTCTTGTATCCTTCTGTATATCTGCCATGTTGACTTTATCGTCTGAATGTGAAATTTAATGTTTTCTTTGTTTTCCTATTATGATTTGACTTGTATAAAGACTTGTATAAGTCTCTTGTATTGTTGTTGTTTTGTTCTGCCATAGTGAAGCCAAAGACATATTTCCACATCTATTCTATTATGTTCAGAAAGAAATCACACACTCGTGTGAAGTCAGGGGCACAGCGAGGGCAGTATTTATATCAGCCACATGACGTCTTACGTGCGTTTCTATGAGTGTGCTCCATTCAAATTCCTCTTTCCTCTGCAGTCCTTCAACATTTCTTTCCTCTCCTTCCCTGTGTTTGCAGGTAGACCCCATGTTCACAGTGCCAGCTCCCCCGGCCCCTGGCCACCCTGGTCCTCTAGGGGTGTCCCTGCCTTCAACTCCTTCCTTCTCCCCTCCGGCCCTGCCCCTGTCCAGCCCCAAGCAGCTGGTGGTCAGGACGCGCTCCATCGGCACTAACACCCAGGATGGAGTGAGTGGAGGCGGAGATTCTGTGGGTCTGGAAGGAGACGGGGCCTGCCTGGGGCCATGCCAGCCGGGCACCAGCGTTAACCTGGAGGGCATCGTGTGGCACGAGACTGACGAAGGTGAGGCGAGATGATGAGTTCACATTTCCACTTCTAGTTCACAACTTTAATTTGTCTGACTCCCACATAGGAAATTAGGTTTGCAGCAAGGCATCTATACAAAATATTCATATACACAACTGGAGCTGTTGTGCAGGATAAATGTGTGTTTCATTTAGCCCATGTATGACCTGAAGGGAGCTCTCTAATACTGCATTGAAAGGGTGAATATAATGACATTCCATATGTTGATCCTTACCCACCCGTCTTTCCGCTTCGATGTCTCCCTTTTGACTGATACATGTCCATTCAAACTCTAGACGGGACCCCCCAAAGTTATTAGTGCAACTGCGCCCGGCAGCCAGCGAAAACTAGAGTTCTCAACACGTCCGAAAATGAAGGCCCGGCCCTACCTGCATGGGCCCTCATCACAAACTGTACACTCAAGACACTACCCCTGCTGCCACCCTTAGATTTCCAAATGGATCTGACCTGTTCTGACATTCCATATGTTGATCTGACCTCATCAAACCCTGTACACTCAAGACACGCTCCATATATGGCCAGTACAGAATTCATTCCATATGTCCATATGCCCCCCATGCCAAAGCGCCAGTGCTCGCCCAGCAGTCTGCCGTCATCCAGGCGGATGTGTGTCGCTTCTCGCCCTCATATAATATAGCCTGTAAGAAGAAGATCCAGTCTTCTCCATTTATGGCTGCTGGGCAAGCACTGGCGCTTTGGCATGGGATCAACTTTGACCAAAAATACATGCAATGATTGCGTTTTTGAATGTAGAGTTGGAGATCTATCATTCTGGAGATCAATCATTCTGTTGAGCTGGTCGAGTCATCATTGTGATGCGAGAACATCATTGTGATGTCAGAACAGGCCAGCTTCATACAGTATATGGAGATGTAGGGGTTTGATGAGGGCAGATCAACATATGGAATGAATTCTGTACTGGCCATATACGGAGCGTGTCTTGAGTGTACAGGGTTTGATGAGGTCAGATCAACATATGGAATGAATTGGGAGGTCTACAATACCTGGATGTTTTCAAAGAAGGAGCCAAAGTATCCCGGAATTGAGCATTGTCTCCCGAACTCCCGAAGAGAAGTGTAAACCTTCAGAAACATGTACTGAAATTGGTATTGGTAACCCCCCTGCAACGTCATGTGGCCTGCCAAGCCTATCGTCTTTTTATGTTTGCGCTGGCAGCCACAGTATGTATATGACCCCAGTGACGTCATGTGGCAGCCACAGTATGTATATGACCCCAGTGACGTCATGTGGCAGCCACAGTATGTATATGACCCCAGTGACGTCATGTGGCAGCCACAGTATGTATATGACCCCAGTGACGTCATGTGGCAGCCACAGTATGTATATGACCCCAGTGACGTCATGTGGCAGCCACGCCCACAGTAGGCGCCCCTCACTTCACACAAGTAGCATACTGGCGTTTTTGCACAGGTTTGTGTGTATGAGCACGGAATCTGCTCAGCTGATTGGCTGAGCACGGAATGTTATGTATGATGATGATGTATGATGATAAAAGCGCCCCACACTTCATACAGTAGTGTGATTTTTAAGGGGCGTTATCCCCTTCTATAAACAGCTTTTGTCCCCACATGTCTCAAGATTTGCCATTGACCACGGTTAGAGAATTCTGTTCAAATGTCTGCTAAATTTTGTCCCCGCCCGTCTCAAGTTTTGCCATTGACGATGAACGGAGAAATTACGTCAGAATTCCGCTAAATATGACGTAAATTAAGCATCAATTAAACATTGTATCATGGTTAAATAATTTCATACAGGTCTTCATTCAACGATTATTAGCTTAAATGTATACTGTGCTGGATTTGCCCACTTGAAGTAGTAGAATGTTATACTATTCATACTGCTCTATTATTATGGCCTAGCAGTTGTTTAACAACCACATTACAATGCCAATTGCAATGCACTGCATGTCCCTCTGGATTATAATGATGATAATGATTAATTTATTTGGATAGCATTTTTCCTAACAAAGTTTAGGAATTTTTAAGAATTCAAGGCATTGTTGTTGCCCAACCCGAGCAGCTATGATAGCTGCTCGGGTTGGGCATTTTAGCAGGTGGCCAACTGCAAAAGCCTGATTGCCCTGGGTAATGAGCCAAGTTTTTGGAACAACCAGGAGGGCTTTAGAGAATCTAAGGCTTATAAGGGACCAGCATTTCCGGAATTAACTGTCCGTGCAGGGCTTTAAAAGTGATCCGTATAAATCTTAAAATCGCTTCTGAAGCTCACAGGCATCCAGAAGAGCAGCCAAGATGAGATGTGATTTTGTTATGTTTCTTAGTATTAGTTAACAGTCTAGCAGCAGAACTCTTTACCAATTGGAGACAGGATATATATATATTATTTTGCTGAGGCCAGACTATTATGTCATGGTTATGGCATCACAGCCATTGATCACAGCTATTTGTTATGGGATAGATCTTACTTAAAACCATGCAGCCGTCCCTTACGTTTATTGGAAGAATGTCAATTATAAACACACTTTGCAAGTTGATTTGTCTGGCGACCAGCAGCAAAATGCTACACAGCACACCTTTAAAATAAAATGGATGAAGTTGTCTTCAAGAACAAAAAATGAGTTCTTGCCGGTAAGCTTCACCGATGCCGATGTAATATGTCACTAATAAATATCTTGTCTTTCTGCAGTGCACAACTGCAGTGCTTTGCCAACCACATGGCGTGTGGTGTGAGGTGTTGAGTTGTAGTCCAACCACAGGGCGTCTGGTGTGAGGTGTTGAGTTGTAGTCCAACCATAGGGCGTCTGGTGTGAGGTGTTGAGTTGTAGTCCAACCATAGGGCGTCTGGTGTGAGGTGTTGAGTTGTAGTCCAACCATAGGACGTCTGGTGTGAGGTGTTGAGTTGTAGTCCAACCACAGGGCATCTGGTGTGAGGTGTTGAGTTGTAGTCCAACCACAGGGCGTCTGGTGTGAGGTGTTGAGTTGTAGTCCAACCACAGGGCGTCTGGTGTGAGGTGTTGAGTTGTAGTCCAACCACAGGGCGTCTGGTGTGAAGTGTTGAGTTGTAGTCCAGGCCAGGCCCAGTGGTAATTAACATGGAGCGCTGCTCTTCACCCTGGCAACAAACACACACACGCACGCACAAAGCACACAGAATATGGACTGTGCACAATACTGCGCGAGTCAAGGCACACACGGTGCCCTACACTTAACAGTGAGTCGAGAGGAGAGAGGGAGACGAGTGGAAAGGATGCATTTACTGTAGCCATTGAACCTCTGGCAGAGGCCATTAGAACGCATCCACAGGTCAAAGGGATCAATAGCGGGAAAAAAGAGCATGTCATCTCGCTATATGCAGATGATATATTACTTTTTCTTAGTGACCCTAAGAGAACTATCCCAGCTGTATTAGAAATAATGAATGAATTCAGTAATTTCTCTGGTTATAAAATTAATGTGAGCAAATCCATAGCCCTACCACTGGGAGCAAGATATCCAAATAATATAGTATCTCCGATCAATCTGACTGATAAAGGCTTCAAATATTTGGGGATATATATTCCTTACCACTTGGAGGATTTAGTGAAGACAAACCTGACCCCCGTTATTAAACAGATTAAATTGGACCTAACCAGATGGATGGAGCTTCCAATATCCTTCTTGGGACGTATCTCCATAATCAAAATGAATATACTCCCTAGAATTTTATACCCTATGCAAATGATACCCAACAGTCTTTTCAAAGATATAAACAGAGCCATGTCAGCATTTATTTGGAGAAATAAACGCCCAAGAATGAAATTGGAAAAGCTCTAGCTCCCAGTGGAAAAGGGAGGATTAGCAGTCCCCAATTTTCAATATTATCAATGGGCAACAGTAGTGAACAATTTAGCAGAATGGGTGGAACAAGACCCCAACTCAACATGGTTGGATCTTGTACCACAGGGTTGTAACTCTATAGTGCTACCAAATCTACCATTCATAACCGATACTAGATTGTTACCAGGTATTGGGGCAAATTTTATTGTGAACAACACTCTGAATACATGGAATAACATAAAGAGGGCATTCTCAATGTCAAAGAAATATTATTTTTATGCACCGATTGTTAACAACCCCAATTTTATCCCCTCTTGTAATGACCCTGGGTTCAAGGAATGGCACACAGTAGGAATTCAGGTGATAAATGATCTATACCAGCATGGTACCTTGAAATCTTTTGGACAACTGCAAGAACAATATGGGCTACCCCGGATACATTTTTTTTTAGATATTTACAAATTCGAAGTTATCTAAATTCTATACCCCAGTACAAAGAAGGACATGGACCAGAGCAGATCGAGAGACTTATTCTCCAGGTCTGCCGGCTGAAGAAGAAAAAAACAAGTTATATCAAAAATGTATTTCCATAAAGAACGTTAATACCAACATCAGCAGGCAGTCGTGGGAACGAGACTTACAAATTACAGTTAATGACCATCATGGAAAAGAATCATATTAAATAGTAAAAAGATATGTTGCAACTACAAACCTCAGGAAATCCAATTCAAGATCATACATAAACTACAAACTACTCCATATCAAAGGAGCAAATATGATAAAGACTGCTCTGGTACATGTCTGAAATGGTGGGCACATATGTGCACCTAATGTGGCCTTGTCCAGTAATCCAAAAATGTTGGGAGGAAGTGAAGAACGAAATTTCTACTATAACAGGTCTAAGGATCGAACTAGACCCCCTACAATGTATCTTGGGCTTACACCCAACGACACCTGAATTCAATAGATTTAAGAGAATTCTGAATATACTATGGTACTGTGCTAGGTTGTCAATACTACAATGTTGGATAGGGGATGTTGTTCCATCTGTATCGAGTTGGCTCCATAATGTTCTACAACTGCTCCCACTAGAACGGCTCACACATGTTCTCCAAGGAGACATGGATGGATTCTTCTTGGTTTGGGGCCCAGTTGTGGAATACATGGGAGTAGAATACGCAGAAATATTATCAAGAGGTTTGGCAAATTAAGGAAATATTCATGTTAAGAACAAAGGCTTTAAGATTTCTAAGACTACATGAACAAGTATATAAGGAGTAAGAAGAAGATGATGTATGGACGTATGTATGTATAATGTATGTCGGTTAGTCTGTGTATGTATATGTGAGTCATGTATCGGTTTGTGCAAAAATGAAAAAAAATAAAATGATTGAAAGAAAGAAAGGAACGGATGCAGATGAAAGTTAACGAGGAAAGAAAAAGAGGGACAAGACTAGGGAGGAAGAGGAAGAGACAGAGTGAGACAGTGAACCTCATTTCATACTCTCTGCAACAGTGAGATAAAGAGGGAGGGAGAAAAGTAGTGAGTGACAAAAGGAACAGAGGAAAAGTGAGAGAGGAGGAGGAGGAGGAGGAAGGGAGGGGATAGGTATAGAAGATGGAGAGAGGAAGGTGCTCTTCACTGTGTGTTTGCACATGAACCCTATTCTATCCAAACATTCAGCAAAACTAGCATATCTACAAACATAATTATGTGACTCTTTTTGAGACAGTCATGGTGGCAAACCTGTTTTCTCATCTCGCTGTTGTCTGCAAGACATTACTCTATAAGCCATATCTCCAAAACTGGTGGGTTAAACTGAACAACCAATATGTCAATTTGAAGCTATTATTCCCTGCTCTCATATGACATGAAAAAACAACAGATAAAATATATAGTAATAATAATATTCAATGACTTAGCCTCGGTCAGACACCGTCACATATCTTGTGATCTTGTAGATAGTCTATTTCCGGCAAAGATATAGAGACAAAAAGCTAGGGGGCCTAGACCCCGGACTCCTCGGATTCCGGTCAATGAAGTATATAAGTGTAAAGAGGTTAATTGAACTGTGAAATAAATCCAATCTTACTGTGTTGAATAGATAGAACGCAGCTCAGATTCCCACATGGATCAGAGAGATGCAGTGGAAAGAAGAAAGAGGGGCCGGAGGGAGAGGGATTGAGGGAAAAGGAGGCCAGGCAGTTGAAAAGCTGGGAACATGGACAGTGCATAATACATACATATACTCTAGCTCTGAATAGAGCAGACAGAACTGATATATATATATATATATATATATATATATATATATATATATATATATATATATATATATATATATATGAGAGAGAGAGAGAGAGAGATGGAGCAGTAGGGAGATTACGGAGGGGGGGGGGGTATTTTGTCTGTCTTTGGAAGGAAAGATGCAAGTGTGCATGTATTGGGGGAGTGAGATACACTGTGAGAGAGTGAAAGGAATGAAGAATGAGAGAAGATGAGGGACAAGCTAGGCTCGGAGAACAATAAAAGCAATACAACATTTTTAGAGAGAGCAATTTTTTTCCCCCAGTCCCTTTCATCATGAGTGATCGGCCTTGCCACTCAGGGACTATTCTTCAGACGACATTGTGATATGTGAGCCTCCATCCTCTGGTGGCGGAGGGATACGGGGCTGACACTGTATGAATATTGATTAAGTGGAATGCTAATTGAAGAGCTTCAGGGCTTGATGAGCCCAAATTAAATGACAATTTGCGCTGCTCAGAGGCTTACAGAAGCTCTCTTTCTGTGTGGCTCTGTGGCTCTCTGCTCCCCCAACATTTATACATACACACATTTTGCACTCAAAGGACCACAATGGAAATACGCATTGTACATGCATGTATATGCATTTTGTCAATATAATCAGTCAATTAAGCGAGCAAGTGAGCGATCGATCAACGTGTCTGTCTGTCTGTCTGTCTGTCTGTCTGTCTGTCTGTCTGTCTGTCTGTCTGTCTGTCTGTCTGTCTGTCTGTCTGTCTGTTGTTAATTTGTTACACTGTCTCATGAGTCTGTCATTCAGTGTCTCTCTTCCTTTGTCCGTTTGTCTTTCAGCCTGTCTGTTTTGTCTTTTTTCTGTTTTCTGTCAAGACCAGACAATTGTTCCATGCTAATAATATTCCCATTATAATGTGTGTCAGGGGCCCAGCGTCAGCTGTTGTTTGATTTTCAATGGTCTTTTGTCACAGAGAACAGATTTTCTGTGAGGAAACAGGATTTTTTTAATTATCCAAGTTGGGGTGCATAGACGAGTCATATTGGTTAGACATGGGTTAAGGTTAGGTATAGGTGTGCTGCCCCGTGGGAGGTTAGGATCTATTACAAGATTAAGCTTTTGTAATATTTATGTCTGTCTGTCTGTCTGTCTGTCTGTCTGTCTGTCTGTCTGTCTGTCTGGATAATTATATCTATCACCAGTTCACCATATACACATCTGGAGAATATAATCCCCTTAAAGCTGTACACATGCATCTTAGATCTTAGATACTGTACAAATGTGTAAATGTAACCCAGCTAAATGTACAATCCAGCTTTTGATGTGCTGTGATTGATTGTCAAGCTAACTGACGAGATGGAACTGTGCTGCAGTCAAACCTCATTTTAAACTTCCAATCTGTTTAAAACGTGATTCCCTTTACTGCCAGTGGCACATCACAGAGAGAAGGTTAATGCTTTTCAAATGTCAGTCTGTCTCTCGCCTTGTCTGTCTCCTGAATCCTTCCCTCGCGCTGTGTGTGTGTGTGTGTGTGTGTGTGTGTGTGTGTGTGTGTGTGTGTGTGTGTGTGTGCACTGTGCGCGCGCGCATGTTCGCGGCTGGGTGCTCTGTATACATGTGAATTTGTGAGAACAAAGTGCACTGTAAAGAGTATTATAGCAACATTTTTCAAAAACTAAATAGAAATCACACTATATTGACACAATATTGATCAATGTTATAGTAATTACAGTATCCTAAGCAACTAAGCAAGGTATTATTGTGCTGTATGAAAATCATGTTCTTCTCAATACCTTTCTTATATACAGTATACACGCACGCACGCACACGCACGCGTGCACACATATTCCACGTGAATTGCAGCTCATCATTATTAACATGAAAATAAATAGATAAATAAGATATTTTAATATGTGTTGCCCTACCCTGAGTTTTCCTATTAGCTTTAGTACACCCCACCAGTTTGAACATGGGTTTTTACTCATTGTGTGTAGTGTAATTGACATGAGTATGAAAGTAATATGAATTGTTTCTTTAAGAATGCAAAGTTTGAAGCTTTACTTTCCTTTCCTTTCCTTTCTGTACTTTTGTTATACAGAACCAAAAGTCAACATGCATGGTCCTGATGGGGTGCAGACATTTTTCCGACATACCACGAGTCCGACCGGCAATAGTCCGACATGCCAATAGTCTGACCATAGAAACACCCCATTTTTACCCCAAGAGTCCGACATGACATTAGCCCGTCAAAGGTTATGCCATTGATATGACGGGGTGCATACTTAGTTTAGACTAGTCATTGGTTAGACATAAGGTTGGTGAGGGGTGCATTAAGACTACCGGATTAAGGTTGGTGAGGGGTGCGTTAAAACCACCGGATTAAGGTTGGTGAGGGGTGCGTTAAGGTTTGGGAGAGGGTTACGGTTAGGTTTAGGTGTGCTGCCCCGTGGGAGGTTAGGGTTAGGGTGAGGGTTTGAGATAGGTTGTAGGACTAATGACTGGTCTAACCAAGACAGAGACATCGACGCTCTCCGTATTCCACCCCCCTTTCTCGCTCTTGGTACGTTGGAACCATAGACTGTAGAAAATAGGGTTGGAACAAATGCCTTCACCCGGTGCTGAGAGGTAAGGTTTTTAAACGTTGTTTTACGTTTATGTGTAATGCGTCTGCTCCTGTTCTGTGTGACTGGCAGGTGTTCTGGTGGTGAATGTGACGTGGAGAAAGAGGACCTATGTGGGAACTTTGCTTGACTGTACCAAACATGACTGGGCTCCTCCAAGGTAACATTGAATTATATTTCTTTATTTTATGAATGACACTGCATGTGTTCTGGCCTAGAATCAAATCCTGCCAGAGGCTTTTCACCTTTAATTTGCAGCTACTGCAATTAAAATAGGCCTGGGCTTTCAAAGTGCTTTAACATCGGATCTGTCTACATCACTGTTAGTGTTTCACTAACACTGGGTTGGGAACTTGGGACCGATTGTGATGGGTCGCGGGACTCGCAGGTAAATAAATATAGCGGTCAAGAGCATCCAAGCATGTCGACGAGGTCGGGGAGGCCGAAACATTGTTTTTTGTTATTAAATTATTTGGGGAGCATTAAGACAGTGTTCTTCTCTTTTTAGTTTGCCTACCCAGGCCTCGCAAACTTTGGTCATAGCCACTGGAATTTTCAATTTCCACCATATTACGTTTTCTTTGAAAAACACAGTTTTTGCTACTACTCCTACCGATTTTGTCCAAACCTCACCCAAATTGGTACTCATTATCTCTGTAGTCGCATGGGTTGAAGATCTATCTGTCAGATAGATTTCCACCTTGTTATTACTATTATAATTATTGCTACAGCCCATAATGTTAATAATGTTGAAATTGACAACCCACCTGAAAATGTTTTTTTCTGTTAATTATAGAGCTAGAGAGACGGAGAGTCACACTCTATAGCAATGATATAGCAAACTATTACTTAAATTACCAGTTGTCTGAGGAAGAGGCTGTGGTGGTTCTGCCTATCCCTGCCTTCTCGCAATCCCTCTACCTCTGTCACAAATTGGCCCAGATAGGCCTTTCAACTAATGGAAAAAGATGAAACGTGACTCAAATTGAGTTCCATTTGCATTTATATGATACATAAATTATATTTAGACTGATGCTGAATTAATGCCAAGTGAGCTTCCTGCATTTTAGTAATTTGGCCTACATGCAAATTATACATTTTGTTTGTATGTATCCCATTTAAATACACGTAAATACATGTATTCTTCAATAGAGTAATAGTCTGTCATTACTAGCAAATACCTGTATAACAGCCTAATAATGTTATAAGGGGTGGGGTTTGTCTGAATAGAAAGAAAAAAGGAAAATAAGAGGAGATTTACATCCTTCCCTTTCATTACAAAAATAATTAAATATACCCATGACTGATTAAATTATCATTTTCAACAACAGCTTATTTGTTTTCAATATAAAGAATACATTTTGTGCTTCTATTACCTTTTAAACAGTGAGTGTATCACTATCTATTATTTGTTTGATTTGCACACAAGGCACACTACTAAAAATGCATGTCTAAGTGAATTAATGTTACTAAGACTTAATAGTAATATTGTTTCTGTTTTCAGCCGCCAGTCTGTGTTGAATATGAACAAAACCATCTCCATTCCCCAAATGGATTACAAATGGGTAGTTGCTTTTATAATTGCCAAGTGGAAAATGTAACAGTCACTGCTCTGCGCACTGAAACCACTCAATTAATTCTCCTGTATGCAAATTATTGTTGTCATGGTAATTGCAGCTTAATCTCAGAAACCAGGAACAAAATGTATTTTTCTCTATTTGGTCATAGTGGGCTTCTGTCCTGGAAAAATGTTGCACATTATATTGACTGTTCCTTGTATTTTGCTTTTAGATTTAGAGTAGACATAACATACATAAATATAAGAATCGTTCACTTCGTAAGTTCGTATACACAAGCCTCTGGAAAAGGAGCCCCAGCAAAGTACAAAAGATCATAATAATCAGGGCAGAGGAACTACAAGGTAATGGGGAGTGGATGTGTCAGTTGTAGTGAATGTCAACCATGTTGCCTGTAGTATTTGTCATGTGTAGTCTGATGTCACTCAATGTGACATTTAATTGCTTAGAAATCAGAGAAATGTACTATTATATTCATATTATTAAGATACTAATAATTTCATGTCACCTCAAATCATGTCATCTCATCTAATCCCCTCACATTGCTATTTTTTTGTCTCGATAGCTTCAGTTTGAGAATAAATATTGTTTTTGTAATTGTATTCTCCTCACCAGGTTTTGTGAGTCCCCCTCCAGTGACCCAGAGACACCAGGGGGCCGTGGCCGGGGAAAACGGATGCGATTGGCCATTGCTGAACGACCCTGTGTTGAGACTGCACCCACCCCCAAGGTCAGAGGCCTATCACAGCACAGGAGCCGTGGAGGAGGTGTGGCTGGAACCACATCTGGACAGATCCACAACAAGGGGCGGAGAGGCAGCCTGAACCTCATCAACAGCAATGGCCGAACGCCTGCCTCTTTCTTCACGGTGGAGGAGGTGAAAACGACCAACAACAGTACCTCCTCCATCTCCTCTTCTTCCTCCTCCTCCTCTGGAAAGCGTAAGAACAAACCTCCAGCTGAACTGGACCTCAGCCTTGTCTCTTCTTCCTCAGACGACATCAAAAACGGGAATGGGAAGAGGATCCGTGCCAAGTCCCGCAGTGCTCCCACCACACCGCAGGGCAAGTCCGACCCCTCATTCATGGACCCAGGGGGAGGGTGCGCCTCTTCACCACCTCCTCCCCCCATCCTCATTGACTGCCCCCACCCCAACTGCACCAAACGCTACAAGCACATCAACGGACTGCGTTACCACCAGACGCATGCACACCTGGAGGCAGAAGAGCAGAGGAAACCTGAGCTTCTCAAGGATGGAGAGAGTGAGGAGCGGCTGTCCGACTGTGAAGAGACAGTCGGTCATGTGACTTACAGCCTCCCTGAAACAAACAGCAGCACTAACACTAACAGTAGCACTTCCTCTAAGAAGCCAGCTCCATTATACAAGGTGACCCCAGTGGGGTCTCCTAAAAACAGGCGCCTGCTCCTCAGTACTGACCACAGTCCAACTGCAAACTCGAAGACTAGGAGGACTTCCCTGCTGAAAGACGGTCTGATGGATGACCTGAGCAACCTGCCCATCATCTCCAACATGACTGTGGTTCTGGAGAACTGCATGGTCGCAGACCGTAACTCCACAGTAGAAATGCCCAAATTGGAGGCCGAAGGATTGATTGACAAGAAGGGAGGTTGTGACAGTAAGAGTAAGAAGGCCAACGGCAAGGTAGAGAAGTTGTCCAAGTCACGAACCAACCGTCCTATCGCTCCAGCACCTGCTCCCCCCAAGCTGATCGCTATCCCTAATACCACTTATCCCACAAGTCCAGCCGATACCACCCCGCAGCAGCAGCAGCAACCTTCACCCATGGCTGCTGTGGGTCTCACTAGTAAAAACATGCCCTTGAAGGCCATCAAGCCAAAGTTGAGCATTGTGGTGGAACCGAGCTTGGTCAAAGCCACATTGGTCACCTGCAGCAAAGAGACCAGGAAGAAAGAGAAGAGGAGGCTGAAGGACAAACATGGCAAAGACACACCCATCCGGACCCCCAATGGGGAAAGCAGTGGAATTAAAATGGAGGACAATGGTGCATCTAAAATTGGCGCCAAGGAGGCTTCTGGAAGTCTCCTGAAAGAGCACCTGAGCAAACAGGAAGTTATGAATGGACTGACGGAGAGCCAGGAGAGCAGAATGGCTAGCATCCGTGCAGAGGCTGACAAGGTGTACACCTTCACCGATAATGCACCCAGTCCCTCTATCGGGGGGTCCTCACGGCTCGATGCTGCTGGTGGTTGCCTGACAACAGCGGATGGGGGCAGTAAGAACAACAGCCCTGCATACTCCGACATCTCGGATGCCGGTGATGATGGTGGATCTTCAGAATGCCGCTCGGAAGTCTCCAGGTCCAAGTGTGGCTCTGTTGCTGCTGCTGCCTCAGAAGTGACTTCAAACAGTAACCATGGCAGTGCTGGCAAGACTCCTCCCTCTGTGGCTGCGCCATCGTCAAAAGACCCCCAGTCTCCGTACTACCACCATGGCTATGAGCCCTATTACATACAGGGCTACTTACAATCTGACAGGCAGAACAGCAACGCTTCCGCCTTTCACAAGAGCTCCTCCCATGACAGCAAGGGCAAAGACAGGAAGGAGGAGGTCAAAGAGGAAGACAAAACTTCGACCCATGAGTTCTCCGACTCAAAGAAAGCAGACGGACCTCCTCAGTCCCAGTTACAGCTGGCGATGAGTCAGACCCAGACGGCACTTGCCCAATCCCTCTATTATGGCCAGTACTCCAGAGGACTGTACATGGACCAGAAACTGCTACTGGGCTCCAAGTGCTGCGACCAGCCCCCAGGGGCCAAGCAAAGAGGAGAGAGGGGC
Organism: Protomyctophum bolini; assembly: GCF_963924005.1. NCBI lineage: Eukaryota > Metazoa > Chordata > Actinopteri > Myctophiformes > Myctophidae > Protomyctophum > Protomyctophum bolini. The sequence continues at coordinate 26,351,829 of NC_137867.1, read as the reverse complement.
CAAGGACTGAGCTGTAGAGATTCAGAAGAAGTTAAACATATGGTAGGGGGATTGGCCAGTGGATCTATGTTGGGCAAAGGAGGGGATGGTGTGAAAGGGTGCTGTGCCAAACCTGTCCTGTCCTATGTGGAGATGGGTGAGAGAGGAGAGAGGGGACAGAACCTGGGCTCCCAGCAGCATGGGGCCAAGACGGCACATGGCATCTTGGTGGACCAACACCAGGGCTTGGGGAAAGACTGCGATGACGTCAAGTCATCCTCCTCTTCCTCCTCTTCGTCTTCTTGCTCCTCTTCTTCTTCAGTCCACAACCCAAACAGTCAGACAGATCTGGACTCAAATGTTTCCTTTTCCAGTGTAAGTTTCTCCCTCTGTCTCTAGCCTGCTGCCACTGTATCGGTGATGTGTTAAACTGAAATATAACAAGATGATGATATGTTGTGTACAGCAAAGCCATTTGGTGCTAATCCTAATGACAATGTGGTTCATGTGGTGCTTTAGATGTGCTTTGCTGTTTTGTTTCAATCATTTGATTGAAGACAAAGTCATTTGGTTTTGATTTGATGGATGCAAATGGGTTTAAACTATTCAATGAGAATGGAGGGGAAGTGGCTGAGGGGGGTTGTTTCATGTCCAACCTTAGCTGTAAATGTACATTCAACACATAAATTATCAAAATAATCTTTTCTAATACATAATTGTTGGTTTTGATATGAGATGGTTTTTTTCATAAATTGTGTACATATCTTTTTAGTTTGTCCTTTCGCACAGGGTTAACTTCTAAGTCTAGTCTAAACATAGTGGGCTACAAAATAAAATGTTTTATTTTTTTAAATTCACATCTAAGCAGGTGCAAGTTGGGTGGCAGTGGGCGTGCTGCTGTTTCCCTTGGTTTTGCTTAAGCTCCACAGCTATGAAAGCTGTCTTCGACTCTTCGTTTGTGCATTGTGTATTGGGGGGAGGGATACTGCATCTCTTATCCCAATTAAAAATGGCTGGCTGTTGAAACATCATCATCCCTCATCAACATCCAGAGCCCTTGACAGACAGGCTGTCTGTCTGCGGCTCTCTTTCACAACCACTCAGTGTTTCCTCTATATTCAGACAGCAGCGGTGGGCTGATGACAGCTAGAACACCCCCTTCCCCCCTCCTTAAAACTAACTGTGAACATGAAAGCTGCACATATTCCCTGAAACCAGAAAATGGAGTAGGGCTACAATTTTAAACAAAAACATCATGTTTTAGTTCTATAACAGTCAGTAGGACCAAAAAGTAAATGGGACTGAAACAAGGATGGACAGTGAATCGACCCCCCCCCCCTCTCTCTCCACCTACCACTGTTAGCAGAGAATAATAGGGGAAACACTGCCTCTTGCACCAACACTTGTCCCTCATCGATCTAGCCTTCAGACGGCCCTTCCTGGGGTCACCGCCTCGCTCACAACAAATACATGGAGCATCTTCAGAGTCAGCATGGTCATGATGAGGAGGACGAGGTTGAAGGAGACAGAGCAAAGGAATGGGGAGGTACCATGGAGCCGGCTGCTGGGGCCAAGACCATGGCATTAGGAGGAGTTGTGGGGGCTGGAGAAAGAGGCGGAGGTGTAGGTGATCCTAAGAAGGCCAGGGTCCATGGATCCCAGGATCTCCCACCCGCCATCAACGCAGAGGATCCTGATGGGCTGGAGGACCTCGAAGAGCAGGACCAGGAGCCAATGGGAGTGCTTTCCGATGAGTCGCAGAGTGCCCGAGCTGCAGTATCTCCTCCCATGACCCCCCAGCAGCCGTACATCCAGTACCAGCATTCTTCCTACCCGCCCTACCTGGCCATGTGTGAGAGCAGCGGAGGCTCCTACAGAGGGGTGTCTCCAACCCTGGTCCACAACTACCCTGGTAAGGCTATCAATTTATATTGTATACACACAGAAGGTTAGTTTATGATAACAGTGACAGTACTATCAGTACTATCAGGAGGTGTATTTTGTACATCAATCTGCCTCACGCTAAGAACACGAGATAGCCTCCTGACCTGCGCGCCACATGGCTCACAGGTGCCCACAGTTACTTATTTGCAAGTAGTAGTAACAAGAAAAGGGCACACCCCTGGAGGGGGTGCATACGTTGTTCAGATCCAACAGGCTAACTAGAAAGAGGCAATTCTGGGAAATTGCAAAGTGTGATTGCCTACATCGCAGCCGTCGAAAATGGAATTACTTTTGGCTCCATGTTGATTAAGCCACCCTCGACACGTGATTCAGATTTGGGACGGATCGGACATTCCGTGCGTGAGTTGTGGCGTTTTTCGTAAAATAGGCCCCTCCCACTAACTTCGGAAGACGATTACGGCCTAACGATATAGAAGATCTTAATTCTGACTGTGCTGTTTTAAATCGGATAGGTCCGGAGATCATGTGTACCGATCTTTGTGAGATTTGGACAAAATCTGTAGGAGGAGGAGCAAAAAGTGTGTTTTGAACAAAATTCAAAATGGCGGGAAATCTATCTAGACGCAAATGGGCGTGGCCTATATGGGGAGATGCGTCATGACCCAAGGAATCCAGGGGAAAAAAACATTTAGATTTTACGACCTACGGTTCAAGAGTTATACCTAAAAACGTAAAGTTGGCTGTTATAGCGCCACCATGAGGCCGACCGGTATACTTCTAAGGTAATTCATTTTAGTAATTATTATGAATCTCTCCTCCAAGTCTTGTAAGTATAGCCCTTACGGTCTCAGAGGAAAAAATACTTGAAAGTGAGTTTTTGCATTTTCCCATTTCCCCATTCATGTCTATGTGGAAATTCGAATTAATTCATATCAATTAAACTATACAACAAATGTCTTAGCAAAGCACAAGCACACGATTCCCGATGTAGCCCGTCGTTTTGACATTATGGCTCGAGTGCGTGCGACAAAAACTGTGGGAGGAGTAGCACGCCAAAATAAAGTCAGAGCAGTAAAACAATAGTCTGATTGCCCTCAGGGCAATCACACTAATTAATGCCTGTCGGACACATGCACCTGGTGCTGGTTAAGACTCACCCGGGGCTCCTGACATGCGTTGCTGGTTAAGACACATGCGTGGCTGGTCAAAACTCACCCGTGGCTCCCGACATTCATTGCCGGTTAAAACTCACCCGTGGCTTCGCTGTGAGGTTATGGTTAGGTTTTGGGGTAGGGTGTCGGACTAATGCCTGTCGGACTGTTAAGCTACATTCAGTATAATGTATAAATTTGCCTCGGTTGGTCCTGTTCGTACGTAACGTCGGACCAAACACATACACCCACCTTGGATGATGGATCACATATCATACATATACACCCACCATGGATCACATATCATACATATACATCCACCATGGATCACATATCATACATATACATCCACCATGGATCACATATCATACATATACATCCACCATGGATCACATATCATACATATACATCCACCATGGATCACATATCATACATATACATCCACCATGGATCACATATCATACATATACATCCACCATGGATCACATATCTCCACCAAACACATGCACCCACCATGGATCACATATCTCCATGCACCCACCATGGATCACATATCATACATGCATCCACCATGGATCACATATCTCCATGCACCCACCATGGATCACATATCTCCATGCACCCACCATGGATCACATATCTCCATGCACCCACCATGGATCACATATCTCCATGCACCCACCATGGATCACATATCTCCATGCACCCACCATGGATCACATATCTCCATGCACCCACCATGGATCACATATCTCCATGCACTCACCATGGATCACATATCTCCATGCACCCACCATGGATCACATATCTCCGCCAAATTTGGAGTCATACTCATCTGTGATGATGGCTGATGTCACACAAGCTGGCCACATGAAGTCCATACAGTATATAACTATAGTATAATTGAGGTCTGTTAGGTTACTATATTGGGATACCTTGGAGTGGATCAACAGCCTTTTACCATGCAGGACACTAATAACAAAGTAAAGCGTATGTTGTTGTTTTCTTTTTTTTTTTTTTTTGGTAGATTAACTCCTGACAAACGGACAGACCTACCATCTCATAAATGGTTATCCTTGCTACAGAACCATGCTGTAAAAATGGATGTGGACAAAATTCACATCCACATTCCAATCTTTACACCGCACATAGTTTGTGTGTATTTATTTTGGTCATTCATTTTTTAAAGAGAACAGTTGTTGAACATACAGTACAACTGTATATTAAGTTGTACTAAGTACAACTTAGTCAACAAGGTGACTATTTGGCCGAAAAGGTATGGGCTGCCTGAAACCGAAGCTTGTTACATTGATGTTTATATTGTATCGATTCTTTAAAGCGCTTTGCCTTGTTTATTTGTGCTTTTTCTCCTTTACCTTGTTCAGCACTTTAGTCGGCCTTGGGCTGTTGTAAATGTGCTATAGAAATAAAGTTTGATTTGATTTGATTGATCACTATCTATTCTTTTAATTAAATTTGTTTGTCTTATATATCTCAAATTCAATAACACAATTTCTACATAATGAAGTGATTTCTTCATGCATATAGTATATGCATTCAAATACACATCCATAAACATATTTCTCCACACATGTGTATTCAATTGATTATTGACTTACTTGTTCATTGCATTTCTTTTTCATCCTTTATATAATTCCTTTATATAATGTCTTGTATAATTTTTTATTGGGCATTTTAAGTTCGTTTTCCAATGAGCTCCACAATTGTACATGTCTGTCGGGTACCCGTGTCCTTATGTGAACATAATATGTGTGAGTGTGTGTCTGTCTGACTGTGTGTGTGTGTGTGTGTGTGTGTGTGTGTGTGTGTGTGTGTGTGTGTGTGTGTGTGTGTGTGTGTGTGTGTGTGTGTGTGTGTGTGTGTGTGTGTGTGTGTGTGTGTGTGTGTGTGTGTGTGTGTGTGTGTGTGTGTGTGTGTGTGTGTGTGTGTGTGTGTGTGTGTGTGTGTGTGTGTGTGTGTGTGTGTGTGTGTGTGTGTGCGCGCGTGCGTGAATCAGGTTTCCACTACCCCTTGTATGGTAAAACAGCAGGAAGGGAGGACTGCGAGGGGAGCCAGCCCACCAGAGGTGGAGCAGTGGGCAGTAAACAGAGCAGTGACTCCACAGCTATGGAACTCCTCCAGCAGCAAACCCACCAGTACCATGGCAAGTCCCCTGCTGTGAGTATACACATGATTGATTGATTGATTGAAGAAAATAACACATTGTTCTTAGTTTATTGCAATTTCGTAATTTGTAGTGTATAGTATCGTCGTCATTGTGCCCTTGCAATATACAGTATGAGAGTTTGTGTCCTCCATATACACAGTAGGCTACCACAGTTACTAATACTGAAATACTTTGTAAGTTGACTTGTATATGCATCTTTTATTACAAAAGTAATGTGATGATTAAGTTGCTTCTCATTCGGATTCAGTTAAAGAGAATGTGAGGCGAATAAATTGAAAATTATGCAAGAGAACATGTACAAGCTGAAGATTGGATTATGAAGAAACTGAATGCACTCTGCTCTCTTTTTCTCAGCCGGGCGAGAAAGGGTCCCCAGAGGGGGAGAGAGAGGCAGAAAGAGAGAGGAACCACGTGGCATTTGCCCGACACCTTCACACACACCACCACACACACCTGGGCATGAGCTACAACCTGATGTCAGGCCAATACGACATCTACCAAGGTAACACTCATCTGAGTGTCTGTCCGCATGTCTTGATAATTACTTGCTTACTTACTTATATTTCTTGTACTCCCCGCCAGCAGGCCATGGACATCAATTCTAAATATTTTTTTAATCCATCAATGACAACAATGTAATTCGACAAAATGTAGAATCGCTATAAGCAATCATCTCTCCAGGATAGTGTTGGGCAAGTTACTTTTTAAAAGTAATTAGTTATACAGTATAGTTATAGTTATAGTTACTGCTCTAAAAAAGTAACTAGTTACTTTACTAGATAGTTATGAAAGTAAATATAGTTACTAACTTACTAGTTACTTTACTTTACTTTATAAAAAAGGCTAAACTAAAAAAATATAGATTTTTGTGTTGCTCTGTGGCAATTATTATGTAGGAACAATACAACACAAAATATATACACAGTTTACATTTGGTGTGTGTGTGTGTGTGTGTGTGTGTGTGTGTGTGTGTGTGTGTGTGTAGCCACTTTCTCTTTCTCATGTGGAATGTGTTTCACTCTGGGAGGTATTCAGTGCACCCTGTCGACAGTTTACATGACAGACTCCGCACTGGCAGGAGGAGGAGACGGTTCTTTTGGATCACATTATGTAATGTGGGTAACTCACCCATTGAAACCACAGTAACTATAATAACGTTACTGAATGGGAAAGAGTAACTAGTTACTTTACTAGTTACCGCAAAAAGTAGTTTCTTTACGTAAAGCAACTCGTTAGTAACTAGTTACACTTATAAGCATCCTGCCTGCCAGGCCCCACCCGGAACTAGCCAAACACAGTAGTAGACAATGGGAATTTGTGTTTTCTGGCTTCATCCTGCCATCAAGTTGCACTTACTGGTGCGAAACTTGTGTAGACCGTACCTGTATATCTGACATCAAAGCACTGTGTTTGACTACGTTTTACAATTTGTCAGAGAGAGAGAGAGAGAGAGAGAGAGAGAGAGAGACACAGAGAGAGATGGAACATGCAGTTTAATACTAATGCATCAGTGTGAGTATACCTGTATGCCTCCTGGTGGACATTTGTACCATTATAGTACTTTAGAGGGTTAGGCATGATTTCAATGCATTTCAAGGATTTGTTTTGACCGGGTGCGTGCATGCATGCGTGCGTGTATTGTGAAATTTATTGTGGGCTATTTATTGTTTGTTTTTCAACCACTAGAGGGGGAAGACCGATAATCCTGTTGGTATGTTGCTTTCATTATTGATGAGATAGTATGAAAAACGCAGTGAGGGAGAGTCGAGAGCATAGCGGAGGTCCTGGAGGACCAGCAGTGTTACACATGGAGCCTATTGCCTCCATTGTATTTCTGGTTGTCTGACTGCTGTTTTTTTTTTCTGTTGAAGGGCTGAGCTCCAGATCACTGGTCTCCAGTCAGCAGGTAGCAGGACACTCTTCCTCTACTGGTAGGCTGTACTCGTTATATTTTCTTATAGCCGTGAAAATAATGGCCATTGGTTTCTACAGACCCGGTTGAATCCTGTTCAATCCGCCATCTTTCTATATCCGGCCCGAAATGCTACCGGAAATGACTGTACTAGGATAAGATGTAATTACGGTATCTAGTAACAACGACACAATAGTAACAACGGCAGGCTGGGTTGTCAATTGCATGTCACTTGTGAATTCCCCATGGAACTGTCAGCTAAATGCCTACAATGTAAGTGTCCCATTAACATACTGACACACCACAGCAGTGGCGCTATCATGATTTTTTTTGATGACTGTAGGGCCGACTGACTCGATACCGGGCACTGCACTCCCTGCGGGGGGGTGGAACACGTGTGTTTAATGTGAAGTCGGTGGGGCAAGCGGTTCTCGAGTAATGTGCATTACAACCGTACACACACGCACGCACGCATGCACGCAGACACGCAGAGACGTGGCACATTTATAGTAGAATATGCTTATTTTAATACGACAGCAGAGTAGCAAATTGATCAACACATTTGTAGTGTGTGTGTGTGTGTGTGTGTGTGTGTGTGTGTGTGTGTGTGTGTGTGTGTGTGTGTGTGTGTGTGTGTGTGTGTGTGTGTGTGTGTGTGAGCGTGTGTGTGTGTGTGTGTGTGTGTGTTTGTGTGAGCGTGTGCGTGCGTGCGTGCGAGCGTGCGTGCGTGCGTGCGTACGTACGTGCGGATATACAGGTAGTTCAGTCTCAAATATGGAACACTCACTGATATGGAACTAGGTACTCTATTAAGGTAGAGAGAGGAGAGACAGTAGATACTTTATTGATCCCCAGAGATCCCCAGAAAAGATGCCAGATTTTCAGGCAGGAGTCCATAAGAGAACAACATACAACAAGGGGGAGGGGGGGGGGGGGGGGGGTACCACTACTACAGTAGAACACAACTCGAAGGTCACAGGTTTGATCCCCTGGACAGTACACTGTGTGTTTTGTAGTGACGGAGTAATCATTGAGTGAGAAACAGCAGCTGTAAGTGTGTGTTTTGTTTTTGTTTGTCTCCACAGAGAGTGAGGGGAAGAAGTAAGAGCATGTGCGTGCCCTGGCTCCCATGTGGAGCAGCAGAATTATCAGACATCAATTCCATGGTGTTGAATAAGCTTCTCTTCCCTGAGAGGCAGAGAATAAAAACACAGACTAAACAAAAACATTCTTTCATTTCTTACTAACAGCCAACTGTTTTTTAACACACCCTGAAGGATGAACAGACCAACGGACATGCAGTCAGAGAGTGGGATTGGGATAACTTTGGAGGACAAACTAACTATACAAATCCATGAAAGCCCGTTTTGAAGCTTTTTGAATTTTAACAGTATTGGGGCATGAAATCCAAACCCCAGCGGACATGGAGTGTATAATCATGCACCAATCTATGGAGACTGAGCCATGCCGCTCGCCTCCATAAAGGCACATCTATTGTAGTGTAATATGACTGAATGTACTGACAATGACTTACATTATCCCAATAGTGTTGTTTCATTGTTTGATTTGAACAAACTCCTACTGGGGATAGGAGGCTAAAGAGTATATTATGATAATTACAGTTATGATTATGATTATTATTATTATTACTGAAGTGGTCCTCCTCACCTCCCATAGTGCTGAGCCTACATTTGTATTACTAATCTGTACTTGAGCGTAACCATGTTGATTGTACTGTCTTTATGTGAGAGTAAGCCTTCACGTCCACCTGCCCAGTGCCATGTAGGAACCCAGTAGTGTATATATTCTGTATAGATTCATGGCAGAAACACTAACATGCTTTATCATATTCTCTGTTGATTTTCATCAGCCATGCTAGGGCACAGTGAACAGGGGGTCGAAAAGGTATCAGAATCACTTTAATTGTCCTATGCCTTATATATGGCATTTGGTGTACAGTAACAATATGTTATGTAATATATGATGCTGGGTGAACACTAGAGTCCATATGCCATTTGCTAGGTGATATGTTTTCTCCATAGCAAATTTTGGTAAAGTGAATGAACATGTTTCTTTATTTTATTTTTTTGCATAAGTGGCTCCAGTGGTTGGAAATGAATGCCTGACTCTGGCTGTGTTAGTGCCGTGCTCTACTCTTTGAGCTACACAGGGAAAGGAACCCTAAAGCAAGGCAGTGTTAGAGCTATGTTGTTTTACTGGAGGTACACCGAAAATGGAACTCACCTTTTAATAATGTTGGTGCTGGGCTTTACACATTAAGCAACACAGGGAAGTGTTGTTAGTGTTAGAAGTGTTAGTGTTATTTAAAACAAATTCATATCACGAAACAATGGCACGTCTAATCAGGGGTTTCCTTGCCCCTCCCCTGCTCTCATGCATCTCTGGTGACCTAGCTCTTACACACTTGATCCACTAAAAGACAGCGTTTGTTCAGGTGGTACTACTGGCACCATCCTGCTGCTACTTATCTAGAACTAACAAGTGCGGTCTGTAGATATCTAACAATGACCTCCATAACATCCCCATGGCGACAGGCATGCAAAGGCTCAGCTGGAACCGGATGTCCAGTTACTAAGCCATGGAACAGGACTGTGGAAATAAAATGGCTGTCTCTGAAGAAAGTAAAACAAAACAAAAAAAGTAATTCCTCTCTAGCAGTGGCTCTGACACCCACACAACACCTTACCTGCATTGTATAAGTGGTTGTTCTAAATTATTACTTGAATATAGTGCTATGAACTCTGTTTACAAAATTCTGTCATCTTTTTGGGAGACATGGTGCTGTCTCATAAGGCTGCTTGGTATGTTCAGTCCATCCACCTGCTGTATCAATTTAACTGACATTGAAATCATATACACATGGAATCTGCTGTTGCTTTTTTTATACTGTATATGCCTTAATTCATATGTTTGGCAATCATGATTAAAGGATGTTTATATAAAGCTTTTTGTCTTCTGGCTGTTGATTGAAAACATATCTTGACAGTTAGGCCGGGTTAGCTGGTCTTAATATAATAATAATGTGCATTGTGCATAATCCTAATGGTACACATAGTGAAAAGATTATTGAAACCTCATGAAACCTCCATTCATCACTTGCTTTGAGTTGTGCCCAGTATGGATAGATTTGTTTGAATTGTAGGCATATTAAATAGATCGCTGCTATTTTTTATAGTTAAGCATAAATAAAACGAGGGGACCGTACAACCCTATAACTATAGCCTAAGCTTTATCATGGATCGTCCACAAAGTAACAGTTTTTGTATTGACTTGTGCTTTAATTTGTTTGAAATGTACCCATTCTGCATACTGTGAAATAAAAATGTAAATCAATCAATCAATCAATCAATCAAAGTCTTTTAACTTGCCCTGGTATTTTAACTCCGTACCAGCAGATGGCGGTGAAGAAACGTCAGCACTTCCTATTTTAAAAAGAAGTGGGTGGCGCCAAAGCACAACAACAAAGCGGGGGTGTGCAACGGACAGAGAGACTGTACACACTACACAACTGATTATTAACTCTAGATCTGAATTATAGACGTAGATATAAAGTCAACACAAACGTAGACACAAATTACAAGGTTTACAGAAGGCCTCATCAGCCTTTTGCACAAATGTCAACATGGCTTCGAAGACAGACCAACTTCTTATCGTTGTGTCCATTCTTGGGGGTAAGTCATTTAAAGAGATTAATTTGAGTACTGTTGGCCTGATTACAAACTGGTTTACATCATATAAAACTGCGTGCCATATGGAATTACATTTCCACTTACTACGTTTCCTCTTTTAGTTGGTCATAACACGATATCATGCAAAATCTTAGCCCTGAAACATGACTGTCATGATTGTCGTGAAGTACGAGCGTCATGAACCATGGTTAGCAAAATATATTGTTGCAAAATGAGAATTGCTGCTAATGCAAAGGTGGCCCTGGTCCAGTGCTTACAGCGAGTGAGAGCACTGGACCAGGGCTAATGCAAAGTCCCAAAGTAGAGATTTCCCTGCTGTGTGACGTTGTTACTGTAACTGTTTTAGTGCATATAAATGCGAAGAGATTTCCACTAACCACAATTGCCAGTATACACGTCCAGTGATTTAAGACAGAGTAGTTCTTTTTAATTTCATAACTCTAAGATTGTACAAAAAACAAGGAACCAAATGGGTAAACAAGTGCAATGCTTTATGATGTCGTGTAATTCTCCAATCTGTTAATAAATACTTCAATCAATCGATTCCATTTGTACAACCTCAGAGACCGCGTTACAGACCTGTCACCAGCAGGTGACATTTAATTGGACGTAAACTATCTCATCCTAAAACTAGTGACAATAACTTAAGCCTTCATATGCTGAGAATAACTTGCATGGGAATTTAAGCAAAATGCTTAACATGTTTCATATACTAGACTAGAGACATAGAATGTAATAAATATTATTTTAGCATATTACCGTATTTTATTGTTTGTCTTTAAATGGTGATAGGAGTGATGATGAATTGAACACAAGCAAGCACTGAGGGCTTATTTGGGTTATCATTTTAGTATTCTTTTGTATGGATATGTGCCACCATGCTTTTTTATGAGGGGAGCTAGCCACTCCTATGCCCAGCTTTGTGTGTTTGTGTGTACCCCATAGCAATGATTTGATTGGCTGAGCAATGTGTGTACCCACACAGATACAGAAAGCTATAGCCAGTCTTCTTTTTTTAAATGTTTTTTTTGTGGCTTTCGCCTTATTTAATTTTTTATGGAGTGACAGACAGTAGGCTAACAGGAAATGGGGAGAGAGATGGGGGGGGGGGGGGGGGGATGACATGCAGTGAAGGCCGTCGGGATCGACACTGCCAGACTGGATTGCCAGCCATGGTGCCTGGACCGCTGAGCCACGGCCCAGGCCTATAGCCAGTTTTCTGTGTCTGTGTGTGACACGTAAATGAGGATAAAAAATATTGCCCAGCTTTCCGGGATTGTGTAAACAAACACAAACATTGGCTTGTGATGTTGATCACCCCATCGAGATGATTTGATTGGCTGAGCAAAGTACATACTGTATTGAAGATAAAAGTGAGGGCAGACAATTGAAGACGGAAAGGTGAGGACGCAAATTGTGATTGGCTGGAATGAAAAGATGTATGATGATGAGCGCCCTTCACTTCACACGGGTGTCATTTTTTTTTTTTTTTGGTAAACTGTTAATAAAGTATTCAATCAAAATCAAAATCCAGGTCGCAACTTTCCAAAGAGCCCGCGTCACAGCCTGGTGGTCCAGGCTAAGTTTGACGGGGAGCAGCTCTCCACAGATCCAGTGGAACACAGAGAGCAGCCTCAGTTCTGCACTGAGCTGGCCTGGGAACTGGACCGCAGGACTCTGCACCAGCACAGGTCAGTACTTCTGTCCAATACAAGAACGCTCGCCCCAAAACACCCACGCCCATCCATGATAATTTTGCTCATATTGTGTTGTTGCCCTTGTCATTCCTTCAACATGACCGTTCGGCTCCCAGGCTTCAAAGAACTCCTATCAAACTGCAGTGTTTTGCTGTTGACTCCATCAGCCAGATGAAGGAGAGCATTGGATATATTGTTCTCGATCTGCGGTCCATTCAGGAAGTCAAACAGGTCCAGTAGACTTATGACAAGGATCTTGTATCAAGGATCAAGTATATTGTCCAAATGTTTATAAAACGTAATCATTTGCTTTACTGCTTTACTGTTATGACAAAAAGTTAGCTGAGCCTGAAGGTAAAACTCTCTTATCTCCCCATCAATCTTTGTTCCTACTTCCTACTCTCACCTATGGTCATGAAATATTGATCATGATCAAAAGTACAAGTTCGCTGATAAAAGTGGCTGAAATTGGATTTCTACCTCCACAACCTACATTGTTGTTTTTACCCAATATACTGTACATTATGAGTGTGCTTTCAAACTATGTACAAATGTTAGCAGTGATTGAGAGTTCTTGACAAATTAATGTTTGTCTTTATGTCTTTGTCTGTTAGGATCCTAAGTGGTATCCGTTACTGAGCAGTAAATACACCAAACTGAAGCCTGCCATCCTTCTCACTATGATTCTGGAAAATGACACCAAGCCAGTAGAACCCTCTCCTGATAGGTTCAAAGCCAAGAAAGCCCCGCCCCGCCAAGGTCAGCTGATTCAGTTTCTTCAACTGGTTACTAAATGCCCCACCATCATAGTGCTGGAAAGCAGGCAGAACACACAATGCCATGCGCATTGTGTTCCCCCGCCTTCCAATACTACTACCACCATGCCATGCCCTCAACCCTCACTTCCATCCTTCCATCCTTCCATCTTCAACCGCTTATCCGTAGTCGGGTCGCAGGGGCAACAGCTCCACCAGAGAGTCCAGAGCAACATTAGTAACTTCCTCCAGGGGGATCCAGAGGCGTTCCAGGGCCAGTTTAGAGATATAATATAATATCATTATTTGTACTGAATCAACCTTTCTATCTCCTCCAGGTTCTCCGGCATTGACTGAGCTTCCAGAGAAGTTGGAGGCAGTTCTGATCAAGGATCAGGGCTACCATCAGGTCGGACCTCCAGAGTACTGTACTGACATGTTTGTTCTGTCTGTCACTGTGGCTTTTGCTACCAAACTGGAACAGGTAGGTACTACAAAACCCAAGCTGAAATATGAAATATAAGCCCTTATCGCTTTCCTCCTAGGTATGACACAATATGTCTGCTTACTGGGCTTAGTCTAGTAATGTCAAAGCTGAAACGAAACCTTTATAATATTGTCAGATTGCAAACTAACATTTACTGCTGTGTGTGTGTGTGTGTGTGTCCCACTCCCCAGTTGATTCCCAGCACGATGAAACTGTCAGGAGACTCTGATTTCTTCTTTTACTACCGTCTACTGGAAAATGACATCACCAGCGAGCCCTTCCTCAACCTCCTGAACCCCAGCTTTGAACCAGAGCGCGCCTCTGTGCGCATCCGCAGCAGCAAGCAGATCATCCACACCTTCCTGGGACAACAACCTCGTTTACAGGTAGGTATTTTGTCTTCCTGTGTCTGTCTTGGTTTGTCTCTGTCAATCAGATGTCTTGCTGTAATATACAAACCTATTTCTTTATGCTACCACATTTTAGCACATACCGGTAAGCCATTGTTGGATGTCTCCACAGATCCACCTGTGTTGTGGGAACCACTCGCTAGGCAGCACAGAGGTCTCTCTCTCAGCTCTGACCACTAGCACAGTAGACCTGGACAGCCAGCCAACCACTGTGGAGGGAGCCTTCGTTCTCAAACCTCCTAACAAAACCAGGCAGAAACTACCAGCTCTGCCTGCTGACCTGCAGGCCACTGTAGGAGTAGCTGTTACACTGAGGAGGGAGGAGGTAGCTCACACACACACACACACACACACACACACACACACACACACACACACACACACACACACTCACTCACTCACTCACTCACTCACTCTATAGATGAGGAGAGGCACTCCCCACAAAACCATTCACACATTCATCAGTGTTTGTGGATTGGTCAATGATAGACTAGCTGAAGCTGACTCTATTTTGTTATTTTTTTTCTCGTCATCTAGTTTGTAGCAAATGAAGAGGGAGCAGGTGGACCACAGTTCCCCTCCCGCCCCTCATCCCATCCACCTTCTGTTCCTCCTCCCAACCCCGCTATCTCCCTTCCCCCTCCTGAGGAGAGACCTCGTACACCCACCCTGGTCAAACGGACATCTTCTGGCCAGCCTCTGGACTCCCTGTGTTCACCAGCTCCCGCTGCCTCTCCTCCAGCCACCCATCCTCCAGCCTCTCACACAGAGAGCGAGGTGGAGAGTCTTCGGGAGGAGCTCCATGCTGGACAGAGTCAACCCGGACAAGCAGGTAAGGCTCGTTAAAGGCTCGTACACAAATGTTTCTTGACAAGAAATGATGTATTTTCCAATTAAATATTGGTCGCTCAGCTGTTTGATCCCATGCTGTGGCTTTCCTTTTATTGGCTATTGTCTAATCTGGCTAACGTACTGACTGACTGACTGACTAGACTCTGGGAAGCCATCTTTGAGTTTATCGGCTTATTACACAGATAATTAAAGGACTGTCACCTGAGACATTAAGGCAGTGGTTGGCCATTTTTTATTGAACAAATTCACAATCTACATGTCACCGCTTTGAGCTTTGTGTTTCTTTTTCTGGTATAGCTGGTTTGGGGCATAGCTAATTGATTGATTTGTGTTATTATTTTAGCACTTTTTATTTTTAATAAATGTTCTATTAGTCAGGGTGATATTTCAAAAAATATGAACCCCGAAGGCAAATCGTGTTAATTTATGGCATACATGTTTTCTAGGGGTATTAAGGTCTGCTGAATCCAAATCTGCTGTATGCCAAGCTCAAAAATGGCCGCTAAGCCCTCAAAATGGACAATTTAAAGATGGCCGCCACCACTCTGCTGAAACATAATAAAACGCCTATATTTTTTACTAAACAAGGTAGAAAATAGACTGAAGTGACATTTTTTATGTTTTCATATATGGGGAATACAATGAAATATTCAGATTTAAGATAAATTGTGAAGGAACAACTTTTTTTATAGTTTGTATGGTGAAAATTGGCCTGTTTGGCAACGTTTTTTTCTTTTTTTTGAGGGGTGGGCGTGTTTGACTTGTACTTGCATGCAGCGTGACACATGGACTTAGTCCCAGTCATCCTCAGTGTTCTGGCAGGTGTTGCCAAGTTTTTTGCAATTGCACGCTTCAATGCACTGCATGCGTCCTTTCCTGCAGCCCTTTGTGCAACTGCATTGAGACACCCCTTTGTGCAACTGCATGACGTGATCTCGCTGCATGCTTTTGGCATAGGTGGCAGGGAAAGCAGCCGTGGCACCAACTGACCATTCAGAAGCATCCATCCCATTTCGGTCACTGGAGGAAGATCAGGATGTGGCAAGTGAGCTTGGTTCCAGACTAGAGCCTGATAGTGGGAACGCATGATGTGAAACTTCGCTGCATCTGAGGTTGGCGGCAGAGTCTCTTGTGCACGACCCATACAAAACAACTTGACTCTTGCTTCATTACAAGTGTCAACTTCACGAACACTGTACATCTTACAGATGAATTTCTCTGTTGACTTCGCTATGTCTACTGTCAGAGGACCTTTTCCAAGCCCAATGAGATCCGTTTGATGTTGCTGGAACACCTTCCAGGCTGTTTTCTTAACGTGGCCACTGAACTGAGACACTCTGTCACAGCCAGTGACGGCATGGAAGGCAAGTAGTGTGTCAACTTGATCAGCAGAAGACAACTTGCAAATTTCATGCACTGGAAGATACTTGGGAGCCTTTGATGTCCCAGCTTTCATGTAGAGACGCTTACATTGCATTCTGTCATAGTGTGCCACAAGTAAAAGAAGCACAGCTGTATCACGTGCTGACAACTAGTGTTTCCATTTGAGCATGGATGCAGTGCAAAATCAGTCGTGTGTCAGCTTACTCATGGTCAGCACTTAAAGAAGATACTTCAAGATCTGGATCAGATGACTTGACAGTGGTCGCTTCGGCAAACCCCCCTGATGCAACAATTACCGGATTATTCGCACTGTGTTTAATCAGATGGTTTGAAAGGAAGAGAGCAAGGTCTGCTTTATTTTCCTCAAGTGCCATGAAGCTAGACCAGTCTGGTGGAAGAGGAACTGATTCGATTTTACGACGTATTGGTCTGTGGCGCTGCTTGCGTTTTATCCTTGTGCCTGCTTTTATCGTTTCCTTTTGATACCTGTCAAAGACTATATCAATCCTCTGGCAGTTTTCACCCATTTTAAACACAGATGTAGCAAACATGTTGGCATATTCACCAAATGTTCTAATTGCAGGTGGCTTTCCTAGTGCCATCACGAGTGCTTGGCCATCAATCTTCTGGTGGAAGAACTGACATCTCAGCCAGGTATACAGTACCCCATCTGGCATAATTAACATGATCATACCTGAAGAAGAATGGCACCATACGTTTGAATGCATATGATTATGGGATCTCAATACAGGTGGAGATCCCATAATCCACGTTGTGCTCTTGTAAAGCAAAGTAGGATGCTAACCAGAACTCAGCATTTGGATCATCAACTACAAGAGCTGCAACAAACTCTTTCAAGGGCTGCTGAAATCTGTTGCTATTCAGTTTGTCGATCATCTGTGCAATGTGGTCAGCATCTATGGATGTACAGACATCTGACAGTTCGGCTCTCAGTGTAACATCATTCTCATCCAGATAAGTATAGAGCCGTGGGAGTAATATTTGCCAAAGAGCCTGTGGAGTAATATTTGCCAAAGAGCCTGTAGAGTAATTTTGTGCGCCCTCATGGCACGTGCATACCCCTTTCCTGCCATGGCATGTTGTGCAGCATTAGCTCCCAATAGATCACTCCCTACCCATAGCTCACTCAGGCCAGAATCAGCCATGTGTCGCCCTATTATTCCAAGAAAGTTCATGGCAATATGAAGGCCCCCAAGGCAAGGTGTAAGCACATCCTTGTATTCCTCTACTGACCACTTCAGCTCCATCAATTTTGGATACAGTGCCTCGTCCACAGTCAGAACAACATGCTGCTGTTCCATTGCTTTGGCAATATGGACCACTCGCTTTACGACTGTGTTCAGTGTATCTAGTTCAGATGCAGGAGCCTGTATGATAGGTAGGTAGGTACCCAACTATAGTTTTCTCAGGGTCAACTGTGCTTGCCTCTTGGTTGTAAAATGTCCAGGATGGCATTGTTGTGTGAGATGTCCTAAACACGATGAAGGCCATGTCGGCAGCATGTGCTTTCTGCGCTGCAGGACATTCTTCAGGTGCTTGTGTGAAGCAGTCAGCTGCCATCACACCACTAAATGGGCGCTTTGTGATTCCTCTTGTGGATGCAGGTATGATGTCATTCATTGCCTTGGGGATATCTAAGCTTTCTGTCTTAGAATAAAGGTCAATTCCATTGAGAAGATCACCTTCAGGTGGACCGCGTTGTCAGGCAGCCACTGGAGTGGCATGGAATGTGCCTTTTCCGTCTAGGGTACACTCATTCACTCGTGGAAAACCGGCCTAATGGTCACCCTTCCTAAAAAAGGAAACCTTAGTGAATGCAGCAACTGGAGAGGCATAATGCTATTGTCTATCCCTAGCAAAGTCTTCTGCAGGATTATTTTAGATAGGATACAATCAGCCCTGGACAAACAGCTAAGAAAAGAGCAAGCTGGGTTCAGGAAAGACAAATCATGCACAGACCATATTGCAACCCTGAGAATCATCATCGAGCAGTGCGTAGAGTGGCAATCCCCCCTCTATGTAAACTTTGTAGACTTTGAAAAAGCTTTTGATAGCCTAGACAGGGAAGTGCTGTGGAAACTGCTAGGGCACTATGGCCTACCCTCTAAAATCACCAACCTAATAAAAAACATGTACCAGGATTTCAGTGGCCGTGTGATCAGCAAGGGCAAACTTTCAGACACCTTTGCAATCACAACAGGAGTACGGCAGGGTTGTCTCCTCTCTCCTCTGATCTTCCTCATTGCCATTGATTGGATAATGAGAAAAACAACCAAAGATCATCGGACAGGAATCCAGTGGACCTTGTTTACACAGCTCGAGGACCTGGACTTTGCAGATGACCTCGCAATACTCTCTGAAAACCACACACACATGCAACAGAAGACAGACAGACTGCAGGCAAACAGCGAACAGCTTGGGCTCAAGATCAACACCGGTAAAACGAAGACTATGAAGATAAATCCGCGGGTACACGACCCCATCACACTTGGAGGAGAGGCCATAGAAGATCTGGAACACTTTACATATCTAGGGAGCAACATCAGCAGGGATGGAGGAGCAGACAGGGACATAGAGCAAAGAATCAGCAAAGCACAGCTGGCATTTAGGATCTTGCGACCAATCTGGATATCCAAACAGCTCTCTAATAACACCAAGCTACGGATCTTCAACACAAATGTGAAGACCGTCCTGCTCTATGGCTCTGAAACATGGAAGACTAACGAGGGCCTAATAAACAAGCTACAGGTGTTTGTAAATAAATGCCTGCGTTTCATCCTCAAACTATGGTGGCCCATCAAAACCACAAATGAGGAGTTATGGAGGATCTCAAAACAGGACAGTATAGATAATACCCTCAAACGCAGAAAGTGGAACTGGATAGGCCACACCCTTAGAAAGGACACAGAAAACATCACAAGGCAGGCCCTGGACTACAATCCACAGGGGAAGAGGAAACAGGGTAGGCCAAGAAACACCTGGAGACGTTCCACTATCCAGGACCTTAAGGACATTGGAATGAGCTGGCAGGAAGCAAAAGCACAGGCCCAGAAGAGAGTGAGATGGAGAGCTCTGGTGGACGCCCTATGCCCCTCGACGGGGTAAAGAGGATTAAGTCAAGTAAGTCAAGTACACTCATTAATGTCTATGTTGTCAGTTGAGAAATGGACAAATCGACCCTTAACTAAATTTTGCGGAATGACAGCACCTTCATCCTCCATGGTCGCCAATGTCCTTTTAGCCAGTTCAGTGATGGATTACCTCACGATAACTCATGACGTGCTTAAATAAGGCTGGCCTGATAACTGGTGATGGTCTCCAGGTGTGTTCACTCTGGCAGAAGCTCTACCCACACCCAGAACTAGGTCACACTGTGACAATACATTTTGTGTGTTTTTTTCTTTTCTGTGAGGTTCAACTCCTTCTGAGAGAAGAAACAAGGTGTTTGTGGCTGATATTTGAGTTAGGCCATCAGTTTATGCCACAGGCATTCAATATGCTATTTAAGCAATTTCTTCACAAGTATTTTGGAGTTGGTTAACTTTATAACCTCCCGATGTGCTGGTTGGTGCCTTGCATGGTTTCTGCTGCCATCGGTGTATGAATGTGTGTGTGAATGTAATGCACAATCTCTGAAAGCGCCTTGGATAAAAGCGATATATAAATGCACCATTTACCATTTAATAAATGACAATTTTCACAATAAATATGAGTTTTAAGCAGTTTCCTCACACTTGATTTAAATTCAGATTATTTAATTGGATTCCCCATATATGAAAACATAAAAAATGTCACTTCAGTCTATTTTCTACCTTTGTTTAGTAAAAATATAGGCGTTTTATTATGTTTCAGCATAGTGGTGGCCGCCATCTTTAAATGGTCAATTTTGAGGGCTTAGCGGCCATTTTTGAGCTTGGCATACAGCAGATTTGGATTCAGCAGACCTTAATACCCCTAGAAAGCATGTATGCCATAAATGAACACGATTTGCCTTCAGGACTTTAAATAAGCACATATTCTGAAATGCTGCCCTGACTATATATTTGGTTCAGTTATCCCTCGACGATGTGATATAGCCCATTCTTTCACTCAGTTATTATCAAATGAAACATTTTCTCTGTCATCTGCAAAACAAAAAATATTGCTTGCTTTAGCCATTTCCATGTTGGTCCAATCACTGATTGGTGTCTACCTCTGCAGCTTCAGAGGTGGAGGTGGGTGTACAGGACCAGGGCCAGGCAGAGATTGTAGCAGCAGAGGGCGGAGTGTCATCTGTCAGTGTGTCCGCTCCTAAAGTGTCCATCCCTGCCTCTGCTCATCACTACTGCTTCTCACTGGACCTCCGCAGCCTGGGTCGTCTGAGCCTCACACACCCTGTCAACGCTATGCTGAGGTACCACAGCACCTAGTTTCTGGATCTGTCCCACCTGAGTAAATTAACATACAGTACTGTGCAAAAGGTTTAACCCAACATTTGTCTAGATTTGCATTTTTTTCTCTCCAAGCGATTCACTTATGCTTACTTACGTTACTTATGCCTATCGCCCAACCTTGGGCATAGGCCACGAACAAGAGCTCTCCAGGCATCACTTCACTTATGCACGGAAACATAACAACTGCATTGCAGACCAATGGAAGCGAGTCGAAATGTTGAGTGTCTGCTGGCAGCAATGAAGCATGGTGGATGTTCTTTGCAGGACTGGGGCTGCATTTGAGTTTGAGATTTGGTCAGAAGTGCTCTCCTCAATGCTGAGTACAGACAGATTTGTTCGGAAGTGCTCTCCTCAATGCTGAGTACAGACAGATTCTTATTCATCAGGTCCCATCAGGGAGGTGTCTGTCTGACCCATCCCTACATCTTTTCTGCAGGATGTAATCAACACCAAACATACTATCTACTATATCTATATCTACTATATTCAGTGAACAGAAGAACAAGAAGTCTACAAGTCAACAGATGGTGTTCTCCCCACAGCACCCTGATCATTCAGTCATTCAAAGAGACAGAAGCATTTGAATGAGACTAAATATACAGAACAATTGTGTCAAGCTCTCAAATAATTTAGTTTAGAACAACTTACCTATTGACTACTTTAAAGAAGTATGCACAAATGGGGCATACAAACCCTTTTCTAGACCAAAAAAAACAATGGGCTGAATGTCTTGTACCTGTAAACGGGTATATATAATCTTGTACCTGTAAACGGGTATATTCTTCTCAAATCTTCCAGCTTCATGAATCTCAGCCATTCTGATATTGACACTGATGTATCAATATCGTAGTATTGCCGTGTGTTGCAGTTGAAATGCATTCCTTCTTCTGTATTCAGGAGCACTGTGCTGTTTTTCCAGGTACTCGTACCAGTTCTTTGGTAGTGCAGCTCCTATAATGACCAACCCTCCAGTGGAGCTCCAGAGAAACATGGAGGTGTTTCTGCCTCAGTCCTACTGTGCCTTTGATTTTGCTGCCCTGCCGCAACAACTACAGGATACGTTCCTCAGGTTAAGACCACACAACACAGATTACACAGCATACATACACATTGCCATGAGATGCGATTAGATTCCCCTTTTCTGGTCCTTTGTCTCTCATTCAGTCTCTCTCGCTCACATATTCTTTATTCTTTTATTCTTTGATTCTCTTTACTGGGATAGTAAAATAATTAAACACACACTTCACTAGAACCCGAATTCATGGCACAGTGTTAAAACACCTGCCCGGCCACCACCGTGGAATGAATCTAGGGGTTTGAATCCACCGCGGTGCATCCAGCTTTGCCGAGCATCTTTAGGAGTGTGGGTAGGGTAGGGAGGTTCTCCTGTGTCCTCCCTGTGGGGGCTCCTCGCTGGCAGGTGGGCCAGTAGGGGGGGGGGGGGTAAATGTTTTTCTTTCTAAGAAAACAGAAAGAATAACCTGAATGAATGAATAGTTTTTTTTATGTGCATATTTCTGTGGTCCAGAGTTCCTGTGCTAGTGGAGGTGTGGCACAGAGACAGCAGTAGCAGAGACCAGCTGATGGGGACAGCCAGTATCCAGCTGTCTGCCCTCCTCAGTACCGACAAGACCAGGTTCCTGGGAGCTACTGGGGAACAGCACTGGAGACAGACTCACACAGACAGAATACCGGTCCTAAAACCACACGGGTATGAATAACGAAATACTTAACCACTCATATTTATTCATATTATCTACTGACTTATTACCAGCCAATACATATTATATTTGTGTTCCAATCATTCACTGAAAATCAAGAAACATATGCCATAGAAATACAGTGCTCTTCTTTAATTGTTTATTGTGCAATTTGGTTGTTATTAATTGTTAACAATGTTCCACATGACTGTGTCTGTCCACTCAGTCCCAGTGAGAAGGTAGCCGAACTTTTCTATGTTACCACTCTAGAGGACCTGGGATTGGTCACAGCCAAGGACATCAGTGTCTCTGATTCACTACAGGTCAGAACACCAATTAAATAGAATATGTATTATATAGCAATATCCATTTGATGTTGGCAAGTAGCGGTTGAATTCCTTTGTCAATGTTTCGTAAAGGTTCTGGTTTTAAACTACATCTATTCCAGTATACGTATGGACTGGAAAGTTGTTCACTTGCTCATGTGTTTTGTTTTTATGATCCCGTACTTGTATGCCAGATCTTGTTTTGCAAACTGCCAGCAAATGATATAGCATCACATGACTCAGCCAGGTTCACAGCACAGCTTCCAGGCATTGTATGAGAAGTTTTATAGTAATCCGTCTTACTTGATGTCAATGTCTCTCCAAAAAAATGGAACATCCATCCACCACCACAACGGAAGCAACCTCAACAGCCAGCATCAAAACCTGCTGCTGCCCCCAGCTCTGCCCCACAGGACCCTACTCCAGCCAGGGAAACCATGGAGTACCGCACCGCTCTGGAGCTGGAGCTGTGGAAGGAAGAGCAGGAGGACTTGTTCGATGACCAGGTGACGTAGCCTGGCATAGCCGGGTGCAGGTCTTTTTTCCAACAGCATTGATCCGAAACCTCAATCCTAACCTAACCCTAACCGCAAGCACGGGAGCAGCGCATGTCGGACCATCGCTTTTTCGCATCGCAGCGAATGTCCCCCCGCTGCGGATCGGATCGTTGCCCCGTCGGCTAGAATGCTGTCGGAAAAAAGGCCGCCTCCCGGCATAGCAATACTAATATCACTGCATAGATATTAGTCTGGATTTATTTCCTGTACATTTTATGGAGCAGAATGTAAAGTCAGTTTATGCATGTGGACTACCCTTTGTTGTACACTACAGGGCTCAGAGTGCAGTTTTGGTGTTTTGTGACTATCACTTTGGCGCAACCATTGCCACAATGATTATAACCGAGAAAATAATTGATTTGCTTTAATTTCTGTGTTTGTTCCATAGCTGAAGAAGAAAGAGTTGAGCCATATGCAGGCCTTGGCAGAGGAGTGGAGGAAGAGAGACAGTGAGAGAGAAGCTTTGGTCAGGAAGAAGGTACCTACACACATATTCACACATACAAATGATGGCTTTTGTGGTATTCATACGCATTCTAAAAATGACTGTGATATTGTCCATCTACCCTTTCTACAGGTTTCCTATTGTCTCTCTCAAACGGTTCTCTCTTTTAATAATTTTCTCTGTCTTTCTACAGGAGGTAGAGTATAACCTTCTGGAAGAGCAGTTGCAGAAGACTCTGTGTGACCTGGAGAGGAGAGAAAAACAACTGGCAAATGCTGAGATAGAGGTTTGTGTATAGTGTGTGAGAATGATTAAATGTAGTTTTTTTCCTTATACAGGTTGTTATTGTTAATGGTATGGTCACATATTATGCTAATTACTCAAATTGCTCAACATGCAACTTTTAGCAACCAAGCTAAATTTCACCCATTAGGCCTATAGATAATATTTCTATCATAAAAGTTTCTGGGTTCATGAAATTTCCAGTAGACTATTATGTGAGTTTGAATTGAAGCAAAACCTTGTGCTTGCTCATGTCATGTCCACTACACACACACACACACACACACACACACACACACACACACACACACACACACACACACACACACAGACCCAGAGGCTGCAGAAGGATCTTCGGGCTGAACATGAGCTGACCCAGAGAGAGCTGCAGGAGAGCAGCAGGAGGCTGCGACTGGACTCTGACCACCGGGTGGCGCTGGAGAGAGACAAAGTCAGACTGATGGAGGAGGAGAGAGCTAGACTGCTACAACAAGTAGGGAGAGACAGAATACCAGCCCAATGAATGAATGAATCTTTATTTTTTTGTTTTGTCATTAAGACACCAAAAACATAAATAAACTAGAACTGCACTCTGTCGAGTGCATACTTGCTTGTTGCACACTAGTAGGCCATAAAAGTACTTTTGACCGCTACAAACTGTCAAATCTCAGTTTCTCTGTGAAGGAACGTTTGAAATGTTGATTAGGTTTAACTATTTGCTACCTACCTACTTTATGAATGTTACGTAATGACTACTTGTGCCTGATATGGCAGTGGTGCCAGATTACATACATGTATACATAAGAGCATTACCTTTAATTCTCCCAACACTATAACATATCGTCATTACGTCACCATCGAAAACCAATTACTCTGGCATTGGGTCCTTTAATCCACATATTTATTACGTCATCATTGAGAGCTAGTTATACATATACTATGTATATGTAATTTGTAAGTTGATTAGCGGTATATTTTATGTTTACGTCATCATTGAGAGCTAGTTATACATATATATGTAATTTGTAAGTTGATTAGCGGTATACTGTGGTTACTTTGCACCAAAAACCGTCCCAGCCAACCCGCCACTTTTGATGCGTATGCAAATAAAACAGCAAATTGTGCCTGATTTGCTGGGACCAGATTACATACATGACCATATTTCTTACGTCATCATTGAGAGCTGGTCATACATATACTATATATTTGTAAGTTGATTAGCGGTATACTGTGGTTACTTTGCGCCAAAATCCGTCCCAGCCAACCCGCCACTTTTGATGCGTATGCAAATTAAACAGCAAATTGTGCCTGATTTGCTGGGACCAGGTTACATACATGTATACACAGGAACATTACCTTTAATCCTCCCAACACTAAAACATATCGTCATTATGTCACAATCGAAGACCAATTACACTCTGGCATTGGGTCCTTTAATCCACATATTTCTTACGTAGCTAGTTATACATATACACACCATGTACTCTGGTCCCAGCAAATCAGGCACAATTTGCTATTTTATTTGCATACGCATCAAAAGTGGCGGGTTGGCTGGGACGGTGCATACGGACCGGGCGAAACTATTACTTGCGCGCTCTGCTTGCGCAAGTAACAAGATCACATTCACTTCCCACAAGCTACACAAAGTATTTGATTAAAAGAAAAACAGAACAGAGATGAAAAAAGAAATAATAATAATAATGATACATCACATAAGTTTTCTTTGTCCGTATGTCCCAAGCATTCTCTATATATTGTGTGTGTGTGTGTGTGTGTGTGCTCGCACGAGCGCGTGTGTGTGCGCCTTTTGTGTGGTGAATGTATCCACATTTATTTTCTTTTTTAACTTCTATTCAGTTTTCTTTGTATTCTCCTCTTTGCATTATAGATTCTTTATGTATGTGTCATGCACCCGAGGTGCCCAGCCCACATGGACTTATAGGACACACCATACAAATCATTGCTTCAAATATTGCCTAAGTGTACAATAAAATGATTGCATTATATTCTGTTCCATTCTCTAGATAGCAGATGGTGAGTCGAGGTATAAACAACTGGAGAAGGATTCTCTGATGTTACGAGAACAGCAAAACATCCGACCCGAGTTACGGCTACAGTCTGAAATTAACCTTCTGAAACTGGAAAAGGTAAAATGACTAGTATTAAGAACTTCCGATTAACAAAAAATACATCGTTGCATCATACCAAGTAGGCCAGTGCCCAATGGGCACTGCTCTAGTTAAGCTAATTGTGCTTGGCTGAGCAATGCAGCACGCCAGCACCTCAATTGGCCACATGCGGAAGCAGATGAAAACAATGGAGACAGTTCATCTTGCTGTGGTAACAGACAAAGAATTGTGATATGTCGTGGTAGACATGTTACATAGTTAGTTTTGTTCTTGCCACAATCAACAAGCCTCGGCTGTCTCGTTCACGCGCAACTCATGCTGTCCCACTCGGACAATAGTGATGTACAGTAATCATTCACATAAATATCAAACATGATGATAATTATCAGGCACCCAATCATCTGTTAGCAAATCAGGAGGTTTAATTGGATCTTTGAACCCCTCACACTACCGGGTAATCCGGTCAAATATTGTTCTTGTCTGGCTCTTAAGTAAGTAGGAAAAATAGTAAAATGATGTCCTCATCGTTTCAGCTGTGTTTTTATTGATGTATATGTTGGATCTTCTTAAGGCGGAACTGGAGAGGAAGCTGGAGGCTACCACCAAATCTAAGCTGTACTACAAGCAGCAGTGGGGACGTGCCTTAAAAGAGCTGGCCAGGTTCAAACAGGTATTGCAGTTTACATCAATACACCGCTGTATGATTGTGTGGTTATTGTGGACAAACATAGTCACTGAAAACATTAACATTAACTCTGTTGTCGGGAAGAATCCAAACTCCAAAATGTACAATTTTCAGGAAATGAGAAAAATAAAATTTTCAGGAAATTATGAAAACAGTATATTTTGAAAACAAAATACTGCCTCATCAAAGTTGGTGTTGTGACTTTATATATTGTCAATTCAGTATTTAAGTCTGACGTAATTTTGTAGTGCTATGTTACGTCCGGGTCCAAGTGGCACCAGCTCCCGTCCACATCTGAATCTTTTTACAATGACGTTATTTTTCAGAAAGTAAGACATTGAGGGTTAAAATGGGTCTTAATGCTTCCAATTTCGGTGACATATTTAGAATGTGTGCAGGCTTGAGTATGTTGAATCTAGTTTGCATTAATGAGGATTTAGTTGACACAATAAAAGGCGATAGTATTCCATGTGGGGCAGACGGTCTGTCACAGCCAGATTTGGGAGAACAGCTCAGCTTTGTTGTTGCGAGGAAAGTGGTAAAATGAGACTTTCGTGGTTGTTTTCGTCTCAGATTTAGTCCGACGGAGCGTCACAGTATAACTCTATGGGGACACAAAAGTAGGACCCGAAAGTATCTCAGGAGGGGGTGCTCACGTCACAGCTAAAATACTGAATTACTTGCATGAGAGGGGGAGAGGTGGACAGTTTGAGGGTCCAATGGAACTGAGAGGTTTTGTCCAAAGTGCTTTATACTACTTTTCATTGGTCATTACATTTTTTTAACCAACACACAGACATAAAGGGTGTCCAATAGGGGATGCACACACAGATTAGACACACCAACGGACCGCCATGCGGAAACAACAGTCGGACATGCGGTCGAACATGCGCTGCTCCCGTGCTTGCGGTTAGGGTTAGGTTAGGTTAGCGTTGGCGGTAGGTTGTCGGTCTAATAACAGTCGGACCAATAGTATGTCTCAACTAAAGCCTGTGCCCGTTCAAAAGCACTGATTTATGCAAAAAAAATAGGATCTTAAAAATTAAATCATTGTTATATCAGACAGTTAAACCCTTATAGACCCCCATATCAGGGTTATTAGGGACACATGTCCAATACACAATTGATGTTTTTGGATCTATTGAATGTGCATTATAGTGTTTATGGAATACAAAAGGTAAGGTAATAAAGCAAAAAGCAGTAAACAACCTGAATACACCCAAGTCGAGAGGACCGGATAACGGCCATTTACCTAAATAAGAAGAGTCTGTAAAAAAGGTAATTATTAAGTCCCCGTAGCATTTAATCATCTATCCAAAACGTCTCCCTTTGGGCCAACAATTTGGGGAGATTACCCCCTCTATGTGCTGTAACGTGTTCTACACCAACAAAGCAAAGTGTTGATGGTGAGCCATGGTTTGCTTCAATATAATATTTTGCATGGCATACGTTTTGAAGTTTTGTGTTCAGAGATCCATCATTTGAACACCTTTTTGTATGTCCAGCTGTGCCTTTCCTCACGGACAGGTGTGCATGTACCACATTGGTAAAATTAAGTGGATTTGAGAAGAAGTAGCAGTTGGTAGTGTTGTAGCGTAGTGCACACTGTCCACATTTAGGAAGAGTGAATCCATTTATCTCTGAGAGTTCTTCTGTATGTAAACAAACATACCATATATTACCAAATAACAGCCCATGCTCAAATAACCGCCCATCACCAAATAACGGCCCGGCTCCTTATAACAGCCCGGGGTCCGAATCAATTTTGCATATTAACGGCCCGGGCTACTATTTGGTAATATACGGTAATTCATCCTGGGTTCCAATTGTAAAACAGGCCAATGTTTAATTATTATTTATTTGGTTTGGTTTGCACAAAATATATAGTCGGTAATGAAACGGTCTTGAGGGCTTCACGGAATCCTCTGATTTGGCAGATTCTTTCCGTTTAGCAAAAGAAAAAACACAATGGGCAAAAGAAACTAAAACATGATGCAGTCATCATGAGTCAATTCAGAAATTGTGTAAAAACCCGCAATTTTGCCATGATCCTCCCAAAAATACAAGTTGATCAGAAGCTTAATTACACAGTTTACAAGGGAGAAATCATTCTACAATAAATTCATGGCTTTGGTTTCAGAGGGTTAAAGGAAAAGGTGAACAGCTTCTCCCAAAGTTGTCTACAATACAATTACATATTTGGTTCCTGTTGGAAAAAACAAGTTCACAGAGGATTTTCATTCAAACATAATGTACACATAATTGACTGAGCTGTCCAAGACTATGGTGACATTTGATGTGAATTGTATTTGATGCTGAATGTTTGCTTGAATGAAGACAGCTTGTGAGTACAGGCCATGTTTTTCCTCTCTGTTAGGGGTCACAGTTCACTGCTCTCAGGGGAATGACACGTCATACAAATATTTCTTCTGTTTATCTTACTCTTATCAAACATACTTCATTTGACCTACTTCAAGTTTTTCTGCAACCAGACGTTTGGGGGGGTTCATAAATCAATACTATCCATGTTTTTCTTTTCGTTTTGTCTCCCAGTAGACGGATTTGTTTGAGTCAGAAATGACAAAATGACTTTATTTTAGCCACTCAAACAATCATGCTTTATTTTCTTGAGGGAGAGTGGGCAGTGCAACTCCCCCTTGTATTTTTCCCTTTATAATGTATAAAGAGCGAGAGAGAGAAATAGTGAACATATTGTGAGGAACTCAATGTAAGAATTAAATCCTAGACTCGAAGCTCACAATGTGTCACGGTGCGACGCATTGTGAGCTTGTACATCAGCTATTTTCGTTGTGCGACACGGTGTGAAACCAAGTATAAATCAGGCATTAATCACTCAAACCTCAGCCAGCACGATTGTGTATTTTTGAAATGATAAGATCAGTTTTAAAGTTAAGTTAATGTTGCCCAGTAAAAACATGCACTCACTCAATATTTCGAGCAAGAGCAAGCCACATTCTCTTGACATTGAAGATATTTGTACATTATCCACCATTCAAGATAATTTTACATTATCTACCATAAAAGGTTAGAGTAGAATTCACATAACGTTATTCTCTAATACGATATGCATTATGCATAGTAGTGACATTTTTGGTGACGTTTCACAAAGGTGACTTTGCAAGCGTTGTTAACCGGCATACAAACACCATGCAAACTTTCAACTTGAAAGCAACAAAATGGAATACATTTGTTTATCCCATTAAACCTGGACAGCATCTCTGTCATTTTAGATTTGGACGTTGGTATAAAAAAACAGATATGCAAGCTATTTTTGAACATTTTAGAAAAATCTTGAAAGTGTTGAATAATTTTGAATTACGAAAAAGTGTGAGAACTAATGGGTTAAAAACTGCAGCTAAAGCGATTCCACCTGACGTGGGCAATATTTTATTCAGTGTAGTAGTTCTTGACGATGTGTCGCTAGGTCAGATATCTATTATCTGCTTGCTGTTGGAGGAGATTCATTGAGCTGGTCCATGTGTCAGTGTTAGGACCATGTGTCAGTGTCCATGTGTCAGTGTTAGGTCCATGTGTCAGTGTTAGGACCATGTGTCAGTGTCCATGTGTCAGTGTTAGGTCCATGTGTCAGTGTCCATGTGTCAGTGTTAGGACCATGTGTCAGTGTTAGGTCCATGTGTCAGTGTTAGGTCCATGTGTCAGTGTTAGGACCATGTGTCAGTGTCCATGTGTCAGTGTTAGGTCCATGTGTCAGTGTTAGGACCATGTGTCAGTGTCCATGTGTCAGTGTTAGGTCCATGTGTCAGTGTCCATGTGTCAGTGTTAGGACCATGTGTCAGTGTTGGGACCATGTGTCAGTGTTAGGTCCATGTGTCAGTGTCCATGTGTCAGTGTTAGGACCATGTGTCAGTGTTGGGACCATGTGTCAGTGTTAGGTCCATGTGTCAGTGTTAGGTCCATGTGTCAGTGTTAGGTCCATGTGTCAGTGTTAGGACCATGTGTCAGTGTTAGGTCCATGTGTCAGTGTCCATGTGTCAGTGTTAGGACCATGTGTCAGTGTCCATGTGTCAGTGTTAGGTCCATGTGTCAGTGTCTATGTGTCAGTGTTAGGTCCATGTGTCAGTGTTAGGACCATGTGTCAGTGTCCATGTGTCAGTGTTAGGTCCATGTGTCAGTGTTAGGACCATGTGTCAGTGTTAGGACCATGTGTCAGTGTTAGGTCCATGTGTCAGTGTTAGGTCCATGTGTCAGTGTTAGGTCCATGTGTCACTGTGTCAGTGTCCATGTGTCAGTGTTAGGTCCATGTGTCAGTGTTAGGTCCATGTGTCAGTGTCCATGTGTCAGTGTTAGGACCATGTGTCAGTGTCCATGTGTCAGTGTTAGGTCCATGTGTCAGTGTTAGGACCATGTGTCAGTGTCCATGTGTCAGTGTTAGGTCCATGTGTCAGTGTCCATGTGTCAGTGTTAGGTCCATGTGTCTGTGTCCATGTGTCAGTGTCCATGTGTCAGTGTCCATGTGTCAGTGTTAGGTCCATGTGTCAGTGTTAGGTCCATGTGTCAGTGTTAGGACCATGTGTCAGTGTCCATGTGTCAGTGTTAGGTCCATGTGTCAGTGTTAGGTCCATGTGTCAGTGTCCATGTGTCAGTGTTAGGTCCATGTGTCCATGTGTCAGTGTTAGGTCCATGTGTCAGTGTCCATGTGTCAGTGTTAGGTCCATGTGTCAGTGTTAGGTCCATGTGTCTGTGTCAGTGTTAGGTCCATGTGTCTGTGTCCATGTGTCAGTGTTAGGTCCATGTGTCTGTGTCCATGTGTCAGTGTCCATGTGTCAGTGTTGGTCCATGTGTCAGTGTCTATGTGTCAGTGTTAGGTCCATGTGTCAGTGTCCATGTGTCAGTGTTAGGACCATGTGTCTGTGTTAGGTCCATGTGTCAGTGTTAGGTCCATGTGTCAGTGTCCATGTGTCAGTGTTAGGTCCATGTGTCTGTGTCCATGTGTCAGTGTTAGGTCCATGTGTCTGTGTCCATGTGTCAGTGATATGTCCATGTGTCAGTGATATGTCCATGTGTCAGTGTCCATGTGTCAGTGTTAGGTCCATGTGTCAGTGTTAGGTCCATGTGTCTGTGTCCATGTGTCAGTGTCCATGTGTCAGTGTTAGGTCCATGTGTCAGTGTCAGGTCCATGTGTGTGTGTGTGTGTGTGTGTGTGTGTGTGTGTCAGGTCCATGTGTGTGTGTCCATGTGTGTGTGTGTGTGTGTCAGGTCCATGTGTGTGTGTGTGTGTGTGTGTGTGTAAGAGAGAGAAAGAAAGAGTGAGGTGTGTTTTTACACCAGAGCCAAATATTTAGCCAGGGTGAAGTAGACAATGTAATGTGCTGCTGGCCCATCAGTCCTCGGCAGCAGCTTTCTGTGTTCCTAATCAGAGAGAGACAGAGGGGCCATGCTAAGTGGGGCCTTTAGTCAGCCTAAGTCTAATGTAAACACGCACGCACGCACACACACACACATAGAGGGCTTATCTGCGCACTAATAACTGTTAGTGACATTAGCCAGCTGGAAAACTAGAGAGACACTTTTTCCTGCACCTTATTCTCTCTCTCTCCCTCTCTTCCTCCTCTTTTTCTCACGCTACCTTTCCTATGTTCTTACGATCCTCTTTCTGCCTCTTTCTTTTGCTCACTCTTATGTTATTTTTCTTAATTGATTAATTCGCTTTTTCATAATTTCTCTCTCCCCCTCGTTTTCTGACAGCTCTTGTGTCTCTATTCTCTATTTTTCTTTTTTTATCCATCCTAATTCTCTCTCTTTCACCTTCCCTCGCACACTTTTCTGCTCCTCTCTCCCTCCCTCCCTCTGTCTCTCTCCCTCCCTTCCTCCCCTTAAGTGCCAGATCATTGTAAAGAAAACAGGCTGTGATTTATGCAGCTCTAAGGGGGTTCAGCACTGAGTGTCACCCTGCTCCCATTCATCATTTGCAGGCTTTGTGTTGAGCAACAAACCAACCAGGCGCTAACTCTTTACAGTAGATGTCATACTAACTCTTTACAGTAGATGTCATACTCTGTGTTTTTAATGTTTTTAATGAAATATCAGTACCATGTTTACGTGACTATCCGTCTCTATCTGTGCTTGTTTGGTTTTTCTCTGCCCGGTTTAGCCTATTCATTCTCTCCTCTCAGCGCATGCCTTGGCCTGGTGTTTAGCCTATTCATTCTCTCCTCTCAGCGCATGCCTTGGCCTGGTGTTTAGCCTATTCATTCTCTCCTCTCAGCGCATGCCTTGGCCTGGTGTTTAGCCTATTCATTCTCTCCTCTCAGCGCATGCCTTGGCCTGGTGTTTAGCCTATTCATTCTCTCCTCTCAGCGCATGCCTTGGCCTGGTGTTTAGCCTATTCATTCTCTCCTCTCAGCGCATGCCTTGGCCTGGTGTTTAGCCTATTCATTCTCTCCTCTCAGCGCATGCCTTGGCCTGGTGTTTAGCCTATTCATTCTCTCCTCTCAGCGCATGCCTTGGCCTGGTGTTTAGCCTATTCATTCTCTCCTCTCAGCGCATGCCTTGGCCTGGTGTTTAGCCTATTCATTCTCTCCTCTCAGCGCATGCCTTGGCCTGGTGTTTAGCCTATTCATTCTCTCCTCTCAGCGCATGCCTTGGCCTGGTGTTTAGCCTATTCATTCTCTCCTCTCAGCGCATGCCTTGGCCTGGTGTTTAGCCTATTCATTCTCTCCTCTCAGCGCATGCCTTGGCCTGGTGTTTAGCCTATTCATTCTCTCCTCTCAGCGCATGCCTTGGCCTGGTGTTTAGCCTATTCATTCTCTCCTCTCAGCGCATGCCTTGGCCTGGTGTTTAGCCTATTCATTCTCTCCTCTCAGCGCATGCCTTGGCCTGGTGTTTAGCCTATTCATTCTCTCCTCTCAGCGCATGCCTTGGCCTGGTGTTTAGCCTATTCATTCTCTCCTCTCAGCGCATGCCTTGGCCTGGTGTTTAGCCTATTCATTCTCTCCTCTCAGCGCATGCCTTGGCCTGGTGTTTAGCCTATTCATTCTCTCCTCTCAGCGCATGCCTTGGCCTGGTGTTTAGCCTATTCATTCTCTCCTCTCAGCGCATGCCTTGGCCTGGTGTTTAGCCTATTCATTCTCTCCTCTCAGCGCATGCCTTGGCCTGGTGTTTAGCCTATTCATTCTCTCCTCTCAGCGCATGCCTTGGCCTGGTGTTAGGTTTAGCCTATTCATTCTCTCCTCTCAGCGCATGCCTTGGCCTGGTGTTTAGCCTATTCATTCTCTCCTCTCAGCGCATGCCTTGGCCTGGTGTTTAGCCTATTCATTCTCTCCTCTCAGCGCATGCCTTGGCCTGGTGTTTAGCCTATTCATTCTCTCCTCTCAGCGCATGCCTTGGCCTGGTGTTTAGCCTATTCATTCTCTCCTCTCAGCGCATGCCTTGGCCTGGTGTTTAGCCTATTCATTCTCTCCTCTCAGCGCATGCCTTGGCCTGGTGTTTAGCCTATTCATTTCACATTTCTTGCGGTCAGAATGATGTTCTCCTCTACCCAGGTGGTGTTGCCTACCTGGCAGGCAGAGTAGGGGGAAATACCCAGACAAACAATGTTGTTCCTTTCCTGGAAGCCTACAGTATGCAGTGCAGTAAAAGTCTTAGCATTGACAGTGAGGTCAAGTTGGTCTTTTCTTATCTTACTAGGACACTGACCTACATTAACATTTCTGTTTTCATCGGTGCAATGGAAGTTTTGATGTCTAATTACACATACTTGTCCTTCTTTAGAAAGAGTGGTTTTATCAGTTTGAGTTTTTAACTGTCACTCTTTGATCTTGGTGAGAAATTGAATACCCCACCAACCCGCACATCATGTGCATGCACGCTCGGTGTGGTCCAGTCTCTGGCATACAAGTCACATTCCCAACAGTAGTCTCACCTTGTTTCCTGTTCATCATTCTCAGCCAGTAGTGGTAGGAAGTATTGCTCATTTCAGTGTTCGGATCATTTTGTTTTCACGTTCACTAAAAAGATTACGGTAGTTCAAATGTAGGGTTGGAATCCTTTTAACAATTCCGGTGACCGGTTCCTTAACGATTCCATCTTTAACGCTCTGATTCCTTAACGGTTCCCTTTAACAATTCCTATAGGTGGTTCCAAATGGACCCTTACATGTCTAACTATGAGATTTACGGTGATCCTTGAAATTAAAACGAAAACGAAACACCGTCATTGTAATTGTATAGCGGACTTAAAGTCCACATACCAGCTCTGACAGTGTATATAATATATATATATATATTCTCAACTGCTAGAGGGGTCAAATCCACTAGCTAATAGATTCTAGATCCCAGCAGAACCTAGATGTTGCCGTTCTTGACTACATGGGCTAAAGTACAAGAATTTAGCAGCTAAGGTGGTGTAATTCGACTGGCTAGAGTTGTTGAGAGTGCTAGCGGCACCGTTTTCTCTGTCCATCCTATGGAGGCCCCAGTTGTAGCCTCTGCTCTAATTGTTACAGTGTTTGGCCTCAGATTGTCCTTGGCAGCAGCTCTAGACAAAATGTTTAGTGGGTTTGTTTTTCTAGTAATTAGCCCTAAACGTCTGTAATTCAGAACATTAATGTTCCACAGACAGCAAGGCCTGTGTCAACAATGCTGTGTGTATGTTGTATGCGCATGCGTGTTTCTGAGTGAGATGTGGAAACGGGTATGTGAAAATGGTGCGTGTGCGCGTGCAGCAGCCGTGTGAAATTTTAAGCTTTATAGAGAGAGAGAGAGAGAGAGAGAGCTGTGTGAAAATTGAAACATTCCATTTTTCTGTGAAGGAGAGGTGAGTTCAGCAGACATGCTGTATGAACATGGAGTTTTTCCCAGCCAGACCCAGTAGTGGTTCTCTTCTGTGTCAGAGGAGCCACCCGGTCCTATCACATTGGACCCTTTAAGACACAATGTTGTACAGTAGCTATGCATGATATAATCGGAATAGGCCATATCAGCCATCGGTATCTGATTGGTCTCAAAATAATCCCGACTATTTTAACACTTGGAAAAGAGTATAGACTTTATGAACAGACTTTGGACATTTTCAGAGCCTGTTTATTTTAATAAGCAGTTGTGTTCCGGCTTGGAACGTAGTGTAATTGAAGTTATTTATTGGTATCACAATCTTCTGTTTTTTGTTAATATTTTAAATAAAAAATACCATGTCATTTAATTTTTTTATGGTGCCACGGACGACAAGACGTCTTATTGCCGTCTTTGTAATGGATGCCACGGGCGTTAAGACGTCTCTCCCTTGGGAATTCATTTTTTTTTCCTCTATACTGTAGAGATTGTCTGCTAAATTGTAATTGTACCAAGTCAGACTCAAACCTGGGATATAGCCATTATGTGGTCACTGGTCAGTGGACGAACGTGATCTAGGTTTGTAATAATGTAAGACACAGAGGAGAAACCATCGGCAATCTAAAATATTTGGAGAGAAGCTGAGAAATGTTGCATATGTGTATTTCCTTCGTTTTCAGTTTTGTGTCTCCTTGCGCTTGTCTGTCTGTTTTGGTGTCGGTTTTTATTCATTACACTAGCATAATATGCATATTATGATATGGTTTTAGGGTGTTCGATGATCTTTTAAAACACATTTCTCAGCCCTGCTTCTGTGTGTGTGTTTAAATTCTTGGTTACTAAGCTCACAATGGATCACTTGCACGATGCATTGTGAGCTTAAGTGGTTAACTGCCAGGGAGCAGTATGTTTGAGTTGTCATACTTTGTATAAATTACGTTGAGAGAATCAACTAAAGCAAAATGGTTAAAAGCAATAATGTATGGTTGTGTATCTTCAGAGGGAGCAGGAGAATGCAATGGCACGTCTGAAGAAACAACAGGAGGAGATTGAAGCCATGAGGCTGCGTTACCTAGCAACCGAGGAGAAGGAGACGGTCCGGACAGAAAAACAGGAATTGGATGACATCAGAAATGAACTCAACAGGTGATGATGATGATGATGATGATGATTTTGATGATGACAATCCTAATGTTGACAAAGTGAACTTATCTGTGCTAAAGCAGTAGTTCTCAAACTTTTTCAAGGACCCAAACCGTAATATGTATTTGGCTGCGGACCCCCACTGCCTGTGCCACCCCTTTAGAATATTTGTGTTGATAAGCTCAGCTGCACAACTCATTTGGCTGGGGACCCCTTAGGACCTTCCCAAGGACCCCTGGGAGTCCCCAGACCCCACTTTGATGATGTGCTAAAACATGACCTTTTTTGTGTTGTGTTTTTCTGATGGATTCTCGCTGCCTTCCTCTCTTGCTCTCCTTTTCTCTTTCTTTCTTTATTTTCACAGTGAAACCAAACTATTTGAACTTAAATTGTAGTTCTGTCTCCTCCAGGTTGAAACAGACTCATTTAAATCGTAGTTGTCCTCTCCCTTCCAGGTTGAAACAGACTAATTTAAATCGTAGTTGTCCTCTCCCCTCCAGGTTGAAACAGACTCATTTAAATCGTAGTTGTCCTCTCCCCTCCAGGTTGAAACAGACTCATTTAAATCGTAGTTGTCCTCTCCCTTCCAGGTTGAAACAGACTCATTTAAATCGTAGTTGTCCTCTCCCTTCCAGGTTGAAACAGACTCATTTAAATCGTAGTTGTCCTCTCCCCTCCAGGTTGAAACAGACTCATTTAAATCGTAGTTGTCCTCTCCCCTCCAGGTTGAAACAGACTCATTTAAATCGTAGTTGTCCTCTCCCTTCCAGGTTGAAACAGACTCATTTAAATCGTAGTTGTCCTCTCCCCTCCAGGTTGAAACAGACTCATTTAAATCGTAGTTGTCCTCTCCCTTCCAGGTTGAAACAGACTCATTTAAATCGTAGTTGTCCTCTCCCTTCCAAGTTGAAACAGACTCATTTAAATCGTAGTTGTCCTCACCCCTCCAGGTTGAAACAGACTCATTTAAATCGTAGTTGTCCTCTCCCCTCCAGGTTGAAACAGACTCATTTAAATCGTAGTTGTCCTCTCCCTTCCAGGTTAAAACAGACTCATTTAAATCGTAGTTGTCCTCTCCCCTCCAGGTTGAAACAGACTCATTTAAATCGTAGTTGTCCTCTCCCCTCCAGGTTGAAACAGACTAATTTAAATCGTAGTTGTCCTCTCCCCTCCAGGTTGAAACGGACTCATTTAAATCGTAGTTGTCCTCTCCCCTCCAGGTTGAAACAGACTCATTTAAATCGTAGTTGTCCTCTCCCTTCCAGGTTGAAACAGACTCATTTAAATCGTAGTTGTCCTCTCCCTTCCAGGTTGAAACAGACTCATTTAAATCGTAGTTGTCCTCTCCCCTCCAGGTTGAAACAGACTCATTTAAATCGTAGTTGTCCTCTCCCTTCCAGGTTGAAACAGAATCATTTAAATCGTAGTTGTCCTCTCCCTTCCAGGTTGAAACAGACTCATTTAAATCGTAGTTGTCCTCTCCCCTCCAGGTTGAAACGGACTCATTTAAATCGTAGTTGTCCTCTCCCCTCCAGGTTGAAACAGACTCATTTAAATCGTAGTTGTCCTCTCCCTTCCAGGTTGAAACAGACTCATTTAAATCGTAGTTGTCCTCTCCCTTCCAGGTTGAAACAGACTCATTTAAATCGTAGTTGTCCTCTCCCCTCCAGGTTGAAACAGACTCATTTAAATCGTAGTTGTCCTCTCCCTTCCAGGTTGAAACAGAATCATTTAAATCGTAGTTGTCCTCTCCCTTCCAGGTTGAAACAGACTCATTTAAATCGTAGTTGTCCTCTCCCCTCCAGGTTGAAACGGACTCATTTAAATCGTAGTTGTCCTCTCCCCTCCAGGTTGAAACAGACTCATTTAAATCGTAGTTGTCCTCTCCCTTCCAGGTTGAAACAGACTCATTTAAATCGTAGTTGTCCTCTCCCTTCCAGGTTGAAACAGACTCATTTAAATCGTAGTTGTCCTCTCCCCTCCAGGTTGAAACAGACTCATTTAAATCGTAGTTGTCCTCTCCCTTCCAGGTTGAAACAGACTCATTTAAATCGTAGTTGTCCTCTCCCTTCCAGGTTGAAACAGACTCATTTAAATCGTAGTTGTCCTCTCCCCTCCAGGTTGAAACGGACTCATTTAAATCGTAGTTGTCCTCTCCCCTCCAGGTTGAAACGGACTCATTTAAATCGTAGTTGTCCTCTCCCTTCCAGGTTGAAACGGACTCATTTAAATCGTAGTTGTCCTCTCCCCTCCAGGTTGAAACGGACTCATTTAAATCGTAGTTGTCCTCTCCCTTCCAGGTTGAAACAGACTCATTTAAATCGTAGTTGTCCTCTCCCTTCCAGGTTGAAACGGACTCATTTAAATCGTAGTTGTCCTCTCCCCTCCAGGTTGAAACGGACTCATTTAAATCGTAGTTGTCCTCTCCCTTCCAGGTTGAAACGGACTCATTTAAATCGTAGTTGTCCTCTCCCCTCCAGGTTGAAACGGACTCATTTAAATCGTAGTTGTCCTCTCCCCTCCAGGTTGAAACAGACTAATTTAAATCGTAGTTGTCCTCTCCCTTCCAGGTTGAAACAGACTCATTTAAATCGTAGTTGTCCTCTCCCCTCCAGGTTGAAACGGACTCATTTAAATCGTAGTTGTCCTCTCCCCTCCAGGTTGAAACGGACTCATTTAAATCGTAGTTGTCCTCTCCCTTCCAGGTTGAAACGGACTCATTTAAATCGTAGTTGTCCTCTCCCTTCCAGGTTGAAACAGACTCATTTAAATCGTAGTTGTCCTCTCCCTTCCAGGTTGAAACAGACTCATTTAAATCGTAGTTGTCCTCTCGCCTCCAGGTTGAAACAGACTCATTTAAATCGTAGTTGTCCTCTCCCCTCCAAGTTGAAACGGACTCATTTAAATCGTAGTTGTCCTCTCCCCTCCAAGTTGAAACGGACTCATTTAAATCGTAGTTGTCCTCTCCCTTCCAGGTTGAAACGGACTCATTTAAATCGTAGTTGTCCTCTCCCCTCCAGGTTGAAACGGACTCATTTAAATCGTAGTTGTCCTCTCCCCTCCAGGTTGAAACAGCAGGAGGTTCGATTCGGTCCCTCCTCCTCCGGCCCCGCCCCTGGCCACTCCCAAAGCCCAGCCATTAACGAGAGTGCTGACGACCACCTGAGTCGCTTGCTGGAAGAGAGAGACACGTTGTTGCGGACAGGAGTTTACACACATGAAGATCGCATCATTACTGAACTGAACAGACAGATACAACAGGCCATGACTGAACGAGGGACTCACTGACTGGCAGAAATACACTTTAGTGACTTCTAATTCTATTCAGTATATTGGGGTTGCAGTGAAAGATTAATTCAACCAACTCTATTTTATGAATCGCCAATGCTTCAGCACAGGTTTTATGTCTGAACATCAGAAGCTGCAGATGACTGACCTGACTGATTCTCTCTTTTTGCCAAACAAATTCACAAACTGTGTTTGGATGAAACAGTAGACAAACTAATGACTGTATCATCTTTTAGCTTGACATACAGATCGGCAGAACATCTACAGCAAGGACACGTGATTTAGTTTGACAGATGGTTAAGTCAAAGGTAGAATCTTTTTTTATTTATATTTTACATTACAGGAAAAACCCCTCTCTTTTTTTTATGTGTTCTAAATTTGTTTGTGCATTTTTGATAGTCCTAAGACAATGTTTTTTTCCTAATAAGAAATATAAAATATGTTTGTGTACATTATTAACTTATTGAACATTATTTTGTACAGTAAAAATATCATACAGCATTTTGAGCCCAGTTAGTTGTAAAGTTGACCAAAAGGTTTGTAACAATTAAATTCAATGGGCTTTATTGGCATGAGAAAACATACGTTTACATTGCCACCTTGTAACACAAGGTGGCGCTATGACCTCAGAAACAGCCAAATCCACCTGTCCACTAGAACCTGTCTGCCAACTGAATTCATTATTTTTATGACTAACATTTATGCTGCTGACTAACAAGCTTCTTCAATAAATTATTTTGTGATACTATGCTGTAGATTATTTTTAATCTTGTCCTCTATTATCACCATTTGTAAATAATTCTTAGCTACATCAACTAACTGAACCCACACA